>NW_006267371.1:1845305-1846706 GCF_000300575.1 Agaricus bisporus var. bisporus H97
CACGCTGTCACATCTGTCACATATTTTATTACATATAATTCCCTCTGCTGCTACAGTTCGACGGAGGCTAAACTATCGGCATACTGCTAAAATGGCGCGAGCTACAGACTTACCCATTGAACTAATCGATCTTATCTTTTCTTTCCTACCTCCAAACCATGCGGAGCAAGTACAATGGAGAAGGGCGGCGGCGGCAATAGGAAGGGAGAGTAGACCAGCAGGTTGGGACCTATCGGGTCACCAGTGTAGAGAGTGCGGAAGAATGACGTTAGCAATGTGGGACGCAGAGGAGGGAAAGGCGTGGGTAAATCAGAGATGGTCAGCGTGGGGAAAAAGGTATTGGGAAGTATCCGGGTTCTTTATACTATGTCCGTGTAATGCGATGTTGGGGAACTACTTCGGGACGTATTGGTTCGTGTGAGTAGATTACCGGTTTAGGAGTTGTTTGTGCTTGTGGACACTTTTATGGTTTGTTTGGTGCTGTTGACGTTTTTATGATCAATTTACTTTTGTTTACTTCCTTCTTACTCCATTCTTCTTTTCTCATGTCAAATGTATAATTAGTTTACTTTCTCATACGTACTTCTTTTCACATGTCAGTATATAAATAGTTACCTAGGGTAGTTGGTCTGTGCGCCGTAGTCTAGGTATATAAAGTAGGTAGAAACTTGTAGAAGACTCCGTCGAGTTCTCTTAGGTTCACGCCTAATATTACTTTTGTCACTATACTCTTTAGTTCTTGAGTTTAGGTGTGACCTGTGACATCACAGTCACAGTCGCCCTAACAGTAGAACTCGACTACTCCGGGGATCGCACAGCACAGTGCCCTCCCCATCTTTTACTCTCTACTCGCCCTCTACTCTCTGCGCGCCATCGCGGCCGCCACACACATAGCCGGTCCCTAGGCTTAAGGGGTGTCTGCGCATAAACACAACGTGCGCCGTGGACATCAGTGGTTTAACACAGACCATTGATAAGACGAGACCTACCATACTGTGTGGTGTTATTTTTACCCCTGTATTACCTCATTTGTAACTTCCCGTATAAACCTTGTGCTGCGCTTGCATTGTCAAGTGGTACACGCAGAGGAGTGACATTGCCACATTAAGTGCGTGTCTAGATTAGCGTGAAGATCCGTCTTCGTATATAGCTTTATCTAGGGCAGTAGTCGTTCCTTTCGCCAGTGCGGCATTTCTTAAATAAAAACTTTTTTCTTTTGTATACACGTTCAAGTGAAGCAGGCTATTGGCTTCATTGAACTGGTGGATACGCATCAGGTGACAGGAAAAGACCTCCCTCACCTTCTTCAAAATTTCTCATCAATTACCGCCCGGAACCTTCCGCGTACCTTCCTCCGAATCTGAGGAAGAAGAAGAATCTGCTTCGGAATCCCAATCCGAG
>NW_006267371.1:1847126-1953713 GCF_000300575.1 Agaricus bisporus var. bisporus H97
TGGAAGGAAAACATCATGGAGATGATTGAAAACGGTGAAGATGAGGCTCCGGAGAGCACGGACGAAATTTTTGACAGCCTGCGGAACAATTTCGGAGATGCGGATGAAGAGAGTACGGCAGTAGGAAAGTTGAGGTTAATCGAGCAAGGAAGCAAGAGCGCGGAGGAACACGTACAGGAGTTCAAAAGGATAGCACGAGATAGCGGATATGAGGGAAGAGCCCTCATCGAAGAATTTAAGAGAAGTCTGTCAGGAAGGATTAGGAAGGCGCTGATGGAGTCGGAAAACCCACCAACCACTATCAGGAGTTGGTACGAGAGGAGCATGAAATTGGATAGGCAGTGGAGACAAGCAAAGGCGGAGGAAGACTATTATCGGCGGGGGCAAGCTAAGCCCCAACTACGCACCCATACCCCCAACAACACTTTCGTGAGGCCTCAGCCTCAACGTCGAGATCCCAACGCGATGGATGTCGACACCGCAGCAGGACCCAGTCGAGGTCCTATCAAGTGTTACAAGTGTGGAAAGTTGGGGCATATGGCCAAGAACTGCTGGAGCAAGGCTCCGGCTCGAGATGTGCGAACTTTAGATGTGGACGAGCAGCGGGACTATTGGAAGAGGATGTTCGAGGAAGAGCAGAAGAATTTAAAAGAGTAAAGGAAGCAAAGTCTCCTCGTTTGACTTCCTACAACAAATTTGATGTACTATGTAACGAAATCAATGTTTTGGACACTGTACAAGAGGAGAGTTTCCTTGTAAGGACAATACGACCTTTAAGGGAAATTAAGCTGAATGTGGGGGTAGAAAAATTGGACACACATGATGGAGTAGGAGTACAGGCGTTGTTGGATAGTGGAGCGACGGGAATGTTCATGGATAAGGTGTTCGCAGAGGAAGAAGGGTTCAAACTGGAACCTTTAGAAAGACCAATCCCGGTCAAAAGTGTTGATGGGACAATCAACGCATCTGGAGCAGTGACACACCGAGTTGCTGCAAACGTATACTACAAAGGGCATAAAGAAAGAGTACACTTCGAAATATGTGGCCTAGGAAAGAATAAGGTCATACTAGGAATGCCTTGGTTGCAGATGCATAATCCGGAAATCGATTGGGAGAAAGGAGAGGTAAAGATGACCAGGTGCCCAGACGGGTGTGGGTACAAAGACAAAGGAAAAACAAAAGAAAAACAAGAAGAAATACGAAGGATAGAGGAACCAAGAAAATCAACACGGCAGTTGATGAAGGAAGCACGAGAGGAAGAAAAGAGGGAAAAGCCTGACATGTCACACAAGCAATATGCAGGCTGGAAAATAGTTTCCTTCCCAAAGAAATCAAATTGGGGAACGGTGTTGCAATATAGATGCGAGGAGTGTGGAACCCAAACGTCGGAACACTTGCTGAGCAAACACAAATGCCCAGCAATGGAGGAAATGGCCTTGGACGAGTTTGGTATGCCATACGAAGGAAGGGATGACGAAGAGGAAGGGCCAACCATGGCCAAGATAGAAGCATATGAAGAGGAACAGGAAGAAATTAGAGATGAGGAAGAAAGATACGAACGGGTGAACAAAGCAGTAGGGAGATTCACCACTCCCAAGAACATCATCGAAGGAATCGCATTAGGAGTCGAGGCAGCATTCGCTAGGGAATTGGCACGTAACAGGCGTGCTAATGGTGGAGCTGAGGGGTTGGTGCAACAACCCAAAGAGAAAGCTGAGGGGTGGGCGCAATCACCCGGTGACATGGCTGTCCGATTAAATAGGGATAAGGCAGAACGTCTAGAAGAAGATATCAGCAAGACAGCCACCGCGGGACAAGCGGGGGCTGGACAGGTACGTCCTAAACGGATAAGCGCCCAAAAGAAAAATAGGAGTAAGGAAGAAGGAGAACAACTAGAAACGTGGGTGAGAGGAATGACAGAAGAGATGCCGGAAGAAGAAGAAATTCGAAGCATAGACTCGGTCGAACAAGCGGTACCAAGACGGTTCCACAAGTTTCTTAAAGTATTCAAGCAAAAGGAATCGGAAAGGATGCCTACTAGGAAACCATGGGATCATGCTATCGAATTGAAGGAAGATTTCAAACCCAAGAAGGGAAAGATATATCCCTTATCACCAAACGAAAGAGAAGAGGTTCAAGCATTCGTCAAGGATCAACTTCGGAAAGGATATATCAGACCATCGAAATCTCCCCAAACTTCACCAGTATTCTTTGTGCCGAAAAAAGATGGAAAAAAGCGGATGGTACAGGACTATGAAGTTCGCTAGTATTGCAAAACCACTACACGCATTAGTCAAAAAGGACAAAAAATGGAATTGGGGAGAGGAAGAAGAGGAAGCCTTTGGTACGCTAAAAGCGAAATTCACATCGCATCCAATCCTAGTAGCACCAGAATTGGATAAAGAGCTGAAGGTGGAATCTGATGCATCAGCTTACGCCACGGGTGGAGAATTGTCAATGAAGTGTGAAGACGGGAGGTGGAGGCCGGTAGCATACATCTCCAAATCAATGACGGAGACGGAACGAAACTACGACATTCATGATAGGGAGATGCTGGGGATTATGCGATGTTTAGAAGATTGGAGACACTTCCTGGAAGGGGCAAAACATAAATTCGAGATTTGGACAGATCATCGCAATCTAGAATACTTTGCAAAAGCCCAAAAACTAAATCGACGACAAGGAAGATGGGCTTTATACCTATCTAGATTCAATTTCGAATTAAAGTTCCGTCCAGGAAAGACGATGGGAAAGGCAGACGCATTGAGCAGAAGACCTGACTTTGAACAAGGAACAAAGGATGACAACAAGGATCAAACCTTGTTGAAACCAGAATATTTCGCAATTCGAGCAATGGAAGAGGGTCATATGTTAATCAATGCGGAGGAAGAGGAAATATTGGAAGAAATCAGAAAATCAGAAGCAAAAGAAGATGACGTAGTGAAAGCGGTGGAAGAGATGAAGCGAGCAAAAGTAAAGTCGCTAAGGGGAGACGAGTGGAAGCTGGAAGAAGGATTGATACTGAAAGAAGGAAAAGTCTATGTGCCGAAAGACGAGACGTTGAGGACTAAAATCATTCGACTACATCACGATACCCCCATTGCTGGACATGGAGGACAATGGAAGACAGTAGAAATGGTGACGCGCAATTACTGGTGGCCAGGTGTCACTAAGCAAGTCCAGAAGTACGTAGAAGGATGTGATCAATGCCAACGAAACAAGAATCGACCAACACCGCCGGCAGGAAAATTAATGCCGAACCCTATTCCTATCAAACCATGGGCCGACGTGTCCGTCGACTTCATAGTAAAATTACCAGAATCACAGGGAATGGACTCAATTTTGGTGGTGTGCGATCGATTCAGTAAAATGGCTCATTTTATCCCAACTACAGAAACAACATCAGCACTAGGACTAGCCAAACTGTTCAGGGATCATGTATGGAAGTTGCACGGGTTACCAGAAACGGTGATCTCAGACAGGGGACCGCAATTTGCTGCAGACTTTACAAAGGAGTTGAATAAAATGTTGGGAATTGATACTAGGTTATCTACGGCGTTTCACCCACAAACGGATGGCCAAACCGAGCGAACCAATCAAGAACTAGAACAATATCTCCGATCATTTGTCGATCATAGACAAACTGATTGGCCTGATTGGTTAGCAACAGCGGAGTTTTCCTATAACAATAAAGAACAATCATCAACAAAGGAAACTCCATTTATGGTCAACGTGGGAAGACACCCAAGAACTGGTTTCGACCTCCGACGACAAGGCAATCACCCGGCAGCAGCGGACTTTGCGGACCGCATGAAACTTCAACACGAGGAAACTCAAGCAGCCCTGAAAAAGGCACAAGACGATATGCGGAGATATGCGGATAGAAGCAGAGGAGAAGCGGTGAAATACAAAGTGGGAGACAAAGTTCTATTGGCTACCCGGGACCTTCAAATCCAGGGACGACCGACCCGGAAACTTACGGAGAAGTTCATCGGACCATACACCATCAAGAAGATCATTTCCCCCAACGCAGTAGAAATAGATCTTCCCCGATCTATTCGGATTCATCCGGTGGTTAACGTCAGCCGAATAGTACTATATCGAGAACAAGTGGATGGACAAGGGAGTAAACCGGCACCAGCCGTAGAAATAGAAGGAGAACAGGAGTGGGAAGTGGAGAAAATCCTTAACGCCAAATGGCTCCGCGGAAAGAAGCGGTACCTAGTTCGATGGAAAGGGTATACGGCAGAAGCAGACTCGTGGGAACCCGAGGAAAACTTGACTAACGCCAAAGAATTGATTACTGAATTCCACCAACTCTATGGGGAACTCAATAGGATACAGCACGTTCTACGTGACACCGGGTTCCAAGAAAGGGAACTACCTAATCGATTTACAGCCAAGACTTTATTCGGATGGGATGACAAACAGTTTGATGCCGAATATCTTAAGAAATTGGAACGTAATTGGCGGACGTGGAGGTCTTGAAGGATCGTCTCCGGAGGAGCCGACTTTAAGGAGGGGGTACTGTTAGAACCTTGCCAGAATGTCACGGCGTCACGCTGTCACATCTGTCACATATTTTATTACATAATAATTTCCCTCTGCTGCTACAGTTCGACGGAGGCTAAACTATCGGCATACTGCTAAAATGGCGCGAGCTACAGACTTACCCATTGAACTAATCGATCTTATCTTTTCTTTCCTACCTCCAAACCATGCGGAGCAAGTACAATGGAGAAGGGCGGCGGCGGCAATAGGAAGGGAGAGTAGACCAGCAGGTTGGGACCTATCGGGTCACCAGTGTAGAGAGTGCGGAAGAATGACGTTAGCAATGTGGGACGCAGAGGAGGGAAAGGCGTGGGTAAATCAGAGATGGTCAGCGTGGGGAAAAAGGTATTGGGAAGTATCCGGGTTCTTTATACTATGTCCGTGTAATGCGATGTTGGGGAACTACTTCGGGACGTATTGGTTCGTGTGAGTAGATTACCGGTTTAGGAGTTGTTTGTGCTTGTGGACACTTTTATGGTTTGTTTGGTGCTGTTGACGTTTTTATGATCAATTTACTTTTGTTTACTTCCTTCTTACTCCATTCTTCTTTTCTCATGTCAAATGTATAATTAGTTTACTTTCTCATACGTACTTCTTTTCACATGTCAGTATATAAATAGTTACCTAGGGTAGTTGGTCTGTGCGCCGTAGTCTAGGTATATAAAGTAGGTAGAAACTTGTAGAAGACTCCGTCGAGTTCTCTTAGGTTCATGCCTAATATTACTTTTGTCACTATACTCTTTAGTTCTTGAGTTTAGGTGTGACCTGTGACATCACAGTCACAGTCGCCCTAACACCATCAAGAAGATCATTTCCCCCAACGCAGTGGAAATAGATCTTCCCCGATCTATTCGGATTCATCCGGTGGTTAACGTCAGCCGAATAGTACTTTACCGAGAACAAGTGGAAGGACAAGTGGAGAAAATACTTAACGCCAAATGGTTCCGCGGAAAGAAGCGGTACTTAGTTCGATGGAAAGGGTATACGGCAGAAGCAGACTCGTGGGAACCCAAGGAGAACTTGGCTAACGCCAAAGAATTGATTACTGAATTCCACCAACTCTATGGGGAACTCAATAGGATACATCACGTCTTACGTGACACCGGGTTCCAAGAAAGGGAACTACCTAATCGATTCACAGCCAAGGCTTTATTCGGATGGGATGACAAACAGTTTGATGCCGAATATCTTAAGAAGTTGGAACGTAATTGGCGAACGTGGAGGTCTTGAAGGGTCGTCTCCGGAGGAGCCGACTTTAAGGAGGGGGTACTGTTAGAACCTTGCCAGAATGTCACGGCGTCACGCTGTCACATCTGTCACATATTTTATTACATAATAATTTCCCTCTGCTGCTACAGTTCGACGGAGGCTAAACTATCGGCATACTGCTAAAATGGTGCAAGCTACAGACTTACCCATTGAACTAATTGATCTTATCGTTTCTTTCCTACCTCCGAACCATGCGGAGCAAGTACAGTGGAGAAGGGCGGCGGCGGCTATAGGAAGAGAGGACAGGCCGGTAGGTTGGAACCTATCGGATCATCGGTGCAGGCGGTGTGGGAGAGTAACCTTAGCAATGTGGGACTATGAGGAACAGAAGGCGTGGGTAATACAGAGATGGGGATACTGGGGACCGTGACACTGGGCAATAGCCGGATTCTTCGTACTATGCCCATGTGATGCAATGATTGGGAATTACTTCGGGAGGTATTGGTTTGTGTGAATGAATTACCGGTTTGAGAGTTGTTTGTACTTGTGGACACTTTTATGGTTTGTTTGGTGTTGTTGACGTTTTTATGATCAATGTACTTGTGTTTACTTACTTCTTACTCCACTCTTCCTTTCGCATGTCAAATGTATAATTAGTTTACTTTCTCATACGTGCTTCTTTTCTCATGTCAGTATATAAATAGTTACCTAGGGTAGTTGGTCTGTGTGCCGTAGTCTAGGTATATAAAGTAGGTAGAAACTTGTAGAAGACTCTGTCGAGTTCTCTTAGGTTCACGCCTAATACAACTTTTGTCACTTTACTCTTAGTTCTTAAGTTTAGGTGTGACCTGTGACATCACAGTCACAGTCGCCCTAACAGGGCTAGCGGGCGATGACCTATTCGAGTTCGAACCAACTTTTGTTATAAACACAACGATGGTCAAGTGACCATTTTACCTGTCGGCGAAGTTCCACATAAATCCGCCGACGAATCTTAGTCTAAATGACGCTCCGTTCAATTCGGTTGCGCCACAGAGTGTCAAATGCAACGATGCACTGAGAATGTGAAGGTAGAGGGGACCATTTCCCCTAGCTTCACCCACTTGGGGCAGCAGCCCACATCAAAGTCACTACTCGCGTTCATTGGTCTCCTGTAAAGATTCCTTTAAACGCTAATTACGACCTTATGTTCACGTGATTGGTGATCAGGCCTTTTTCAATTTGTGAACCGAAAATTAGTTCACGTGATGCGTGATCAGGGGTTATGAACTAAGTCACTCATCAAAACATATCCAAAGGTAGAATACATTACCATATAAAGGAATATTACGTCAGCCGTGAACATGATGTGATCACTTATCGTGACCTGTGAACTTGGACCTGGTTGACAGCTGTCACGATTATGTAAGTGACAGTGAACATAAGGTCGTAATAGTACAGTAATGCGGGACAAATTCGGTTGGACAACAGCAGTTGAACAGCTAGACAGTCGAAAGGGCGGTCGCTCGTCCTGAGACAGCCATAAGATCTGACGGTCACTAAGGATCCCTCTTAATTTCGATCTGGGCTTTCTCGAAAGAGGAAACGAAGGAACCAAGTTGCTGACGATGATGAGGTCCGAATATTTGATCTAATTGAAGGCGGCGAAGACGAACCTGAAGATATTGAGGAACAACATGAGCAGCAATGGAAATTACTTGCCACCAATGATTGTGAGTTACGCACTTCAGCTTGCACACAGTTATCTGATATCATCATGGAAATCAAACTCAGTTCACGGTGCCCTTCAATTTGTAATAAGTTACTCCCATGTAAGAGAGACAAAAATAATTTAGCTCGAGCCCCTTGTGTCCTTTCCTTGTCCATCATCCATCCTTGCTCGAAGTAGATGCCTTTGCTCGACCTTCGTCAGAACACATATTAACAAGTGGAGGCTTATGCATATGAATCAGGCTCTCCATTCCTTTCTCCATATCCACCACTCCAGTCATCGAAGGCGTACAAGCGGGAAGGATTTTATCGACCTGTTGCATCTTCGAGGCCCCCGCGGCCCCGTAAAACGTTTTCTCCTCCGTAACTTTTCCAAATCCTGCAAGACTATCTTGGTTCTCAATATCGAGAGTGCTGGTTGGGCTAGTGAATATTGATGGAGCTATGGTAGGTTCAGCGATATTTGTGCTGCCGGTTTCAGTCGCCTCGATCACTACGGTCCTGACTGTTGCCTCTCCACGACGTCTGCGCGCACGCGGGTTCAGAATGAGGGCGGCGATCAAAATAGCAGAATCCATGATCTGTGCCAATCTAATGAGTTAATTGTTAATCCACCTAGGTTTCTCCACCGAACGCTATGACTGAAGGATTCGCTATCCGGCATAGGACGATAGTCGGAGATACCAGCCGTGAAATGGGCAAATTGAAACACCCACAATGACAATAGTATAACTTGCAGCCGCGAGTCCGTCGAACTCCTTGGCGAACAATAACGAAAGATCGTTCAATAATCCTCCAAGCACATCCACGAAAATGAACAGGTAGGAAATGCCTATGACTTCTTTGCGTTTGTAAATTTCCCAATATTGAGGAAGCAGACCCGCCGCAATAAGGACAGCGGAGAGAACACCGTAAAGTTCGACCGGAGCAGTAACACCACGTTCATAAGCCGGTCTGGATATGAATACAAGAAATACTTCGAATCCGCCAACCGAAATCATGGTACCCGCAACAAGGAGAAAGCTCATGTATCCTTTATTCTGACGGTGAGGATCATAGTATAGGCACTGCATGAAAGAATGATTAAAATGTCAGTTCAGGCGCGTGTCATTTGTCCTATGCCGTACCTGACCCCAATTTATGAGTCCGAAAAAGCCAAAAAGTTGAGGTTGCAATTGAAGGGGTAAGTTCAAGTGTCGCAAAATTGCATAAACACCTAAAAATGCAGATGATATTCCCCAAATTAACCTGTCAGAATTTAGTTCTCAGCATGGGAGGATTCAAGTAAGCGCGAGAAACGAACATCAGCCAGGGAGAAAGACCATCACTTTTCTTGTCTTTGTAGGTCTTCCAGATTTGTGGTATGATTTGGCCTGTCCAACATATTGTACCTGGAAACGTTTAATTAGAATAGGCGGATAGATTATCGAGCGGATGGCTCACCCATTGTCCCAAGCACATTTTCCGCAATTGGGTTCGGTTTCATGATTGGATTGTGATAAATTTATGCACCAATAACAATACACATGAACTTCAAGTTGGTCAATGCTATACGGGAGATAGTTGAAACGAGTCCTGAATGTCGTCAAGGAGGGACCAAGATTGAAGGAATGAAAAAGAGAAGGGAGGAATCCATGGTCACAATTTAAAGAAATGGCCCAGGGCATACGGTGCGGGTGCCGACAAAGGGGCTTATAGAGGAACGTAAACTATTAGTTTACCCTGCCCGACGCCGGGTGTAGTTTACGCAGAGTCGACGCTAGCGTCTACGCCAATTTCTCCTGGTCGGTCGACACGTATGGTCCGGTGGAACAAGAGAGAAACTAGAAGCTGTAAGGGGACTTGGATCCTCGGCGGAATTCGGAACCGAGACCGAAGAGGCAGACAGAGAAGTGTGGAGCGTGACGTATAAGCGCTAGGAGAGTGGCAGCAAGTTGAAGCTTGAAAAGTGAGGCGGAGAAGGAGAAGAGAGCGAGTAGCGAAAAGGGAAATCAGAGAGATATGTTGTGAGGTAGCGAGAGTTTGGTGCAAGCAATGAAGGAGAGAACGAGATAACAAAGGGCGACATAGAGTAATTCAGTCTCTCATTCTTGTAGAACTCTTTCTATTCCTTTTCATAACACTTCCGTACCTGTCTAGTGCTCGTCGCGATCTTAGTGGTAGTCACCCGCGTTGGTGACTTTCAGAAGCGTGCCATTGACATCTGCCGGTTTACTCTGGTCTTGCCCTACTAAATCTTTGGATGTTCTGCCTGTGAAATGTTCAGTACCGGCCCCATCTCTATACAACGGAAGAGACGGTGATAAACTTAATCAAATTGAGTGCTCCGGATTATGTAATCGTAAATCGTATGCAACCGGGCTATCTCCGGGGTTCCGCTCGGAATGAATGAGGCTCGATTGCTCAAGCGCTTAATGCAGTTGGATCGGCAACGGGAAACCTCAGAAATTAGGATGAGTTGTGGTTAAAGGATAACATTCGTCAACGAAGATAGTACTTTAGTTCTAAGTTCTCAAGTTACGGATAACATTTCCATAATACAAGCCAGTACTAGCAGAGGTGGCTGCGAGGACCACGGGTATTGGACCTTTAGTAACTCGAGGCAGAGAGGACAAGAAGAGGAGAGCAGACGCGCCTATCCCACTGTATTCAGCTTTTGACCTCGAAGGAGGTTTATAAGAGGCTCACCGAGTGCACCCTCAAGTCCACCATTCGTACCTTTACGGATGGATTCTGCGCTCCAGAGGAACAGCAAGCCCACTCTGACGGAATTATCAGCAGACCATGGAGTTCAAGTGCGGATGTAGAACTCACCCTACACCAGCGACCAACGAGGGTATCGATCTCTTTTTGGCAAACCCACTCACACCACCAATGATGCAGCAACCACCCATAACGTATGCGGGGTAAGCAGACTAGTGAGAGAACATCAGCCCAACCTCAGCTCGATAGGCTAAGCAAGAACATAATAACTCACCATTTTGCGAAACTGAGAAAGACTGACAGAGGGGTTTGGAAACAAGTTTACCGTGACGGAGGGTATATAACGCGGAGATTGCCCACGTCATCTCCACGTCCCCGCGTCGGGGCCCGCGATCATTAGTAATTCTTAATTAGGCCATCGTTTCTTTTACTCCGGCCTTTTCACAAAATGCCTTGAATAATTTATCAGGTCATAGTAAAACGACGCGTCGTGGACCTACGATTGATGCGATTGAATCTTAAAGTAGCGCTAAAATTCAGTCATTGAAATTACAGCCTATCGGTTTCTCTGACGATTGCACGTGATCAAGCGCGTCGATAGTCAATCGCGGATTTGGTCACTACTCTAGATCTATTACACCTTTGATAGAGGCTAGTATTATCTTCATTTCGGATGTATTGTCTTTCCCGACTTCCCCAGATCCGGATTTACTGCCCTGAAACAGGTGAATCTTTGTCTGGTTTTATAGGACCTGTTCTGACAAGTGGCTAGAACTAAGAACTTATCCAAAACGCGCTTTCAATCCTCGAGAAGAGTCGGATAAGTTGTTTGAGCTGCCAACCTCCAATGAAGAATTGTTTCTGGACCACATGTCGCCCACAAGGACGGGGTGGGGAGAATGCCTCTACCTCCTGGCTCGGCGACAGCAAGACAAAGGCCTGCTGACATCTTAACACCGTTCGGCCCGTTCGGTCGAGCAGTTGGCCTCATCTGGCTCCCAGGGTCAACTTGGGAGCTTAATGTGTCCTTTCCCACAGACCCACGGGATCGGTCAATTGGGAAATGATCCTTCTTGACCGTACAGAAATGTGAGGACCTGGCCTTCATCTAATCCCTGTGCGGCCGATATAGATAAATGCGATTAACATAATTGCTTCAAACTGGGATTCGTCCGATATCAATGGTGTGCACCGGTCAACTGTATGAGCTTTGTGCGCAAACTTTGTCATGTTGGAATGGCGAGTGATCCGCGGTGAAAGAGTTACAGCCTTGTCGATTTGGAATCATGAGCGGTTCGTGCTTCTTCAAGTTGGTCTCCCTTTGCTCTGATTCGGATGTCAATTTTTATAATATTGCCTAGGTGGGACGACGAAGTTAAATTGGGGCCGATGATAGTGGAAAAGGAGGCTGAAGCCTGGATAAGCAAACTCAGAAAAGATCCGACGGATTCACAGTTTCGTATCCACGAGGCCAAAAATAAGGGGTAAACTCATTTCTTATATCAACCAAGCGGTACTAGCGCTTCAATAGGCCGTTTCAGGACCGTGTCCATAAAGCTCAAGGAGGTAGTTGCTAATGAAAAAGAAGCGCATATGGGTGGTATAGGTAGGTGAGTCTTCCGTCGTCAAAAGTCTGGTTGGCATCACCGGCTACGAAACTAAAGCTTATTCAGGGGAATCAATCTTGATCAGATGCGTAGTTTTATACCAAGAATGAGCCAATGAAGTAACTTCGAGACGCGGAACAGTGACCAGGTCATAAAAACTCGCAATATGGCGATCAACAACCCATACGAAGTTTCGGTCTTCAGTTGACTTATATTTTACATCTGTCACCAAGCAGTAACTGTCGCAATAAGAAAGGTAATCAACGCTCTTTTGGAGGATCATATCCGCGGATCTCAATTGTTATTACAAGCTCTGGCCTTGGCGTGCACTCACTCATCTTCTTTGATATCACATCGAGGAGCAAGGGGATTAGACGCCTCTTCGAGTCTTGCTTGAGTAATGCAGCTCGAGATCGTTCGAAATGCTTTTGGCTACGCTCTTCCGAGGTTTAACATCAATATTATCGTTGTATTAATTTAATTAAAGTGAGGTCTGATTACAGGACTTATTAAACATGAAGCGTCCGGAAGTCTAGTATTAGGCTACATGGATCACACTATTCCCTCCAAGGTCGCATACCTCGAAGCCCCAGATGCTACTATCCTCCGACAACGGGCCACAGCCAAATATATCGCGATACAACCACCCTCCAATTAAGGGAATCTGAGCATCGTTTACCGGCGACTCTCTACATCGCCGCGTGCGCTGCGTGTGGGATATCTCCACTGTCGTCGGTAGCGTGCGTGGCAGACGTGAAGGAGTTGTGTCAGAGGAAGCCAAAGTCTTCAAGATGGCAACCGCATCTAATGCACTGAGAGTTTGTCCAGGTACATCGCTGTAAAGCGTTCCGATATGGGCAGATGGTGTGCGAAGATGGATGGGAGTTGCGAGGATAATAGTTTCTAGTTTCGATCGGTGTGTTGAGGACAGACATGCTAAGTGAAGGATTAAAGGATATAAGTCGTCCGTCTCAGGGAACCAAAGCAATGAGGGAGAGGCGGGAGACGATGGGAGGGATATGGTTTTCATTCGAGGAGCATTGGGAATTGGAACCTGCGAGAAATAGTGACTTAGTCAATCTGGGGCGTAGATGGCCAGTAAAACTTACATTAGGCGGAGCAATGGCCTTGTAAGTATTGTAAAAGCGCTTCATGAGCGTGAGGGAGTAATGATTGAATCCAAAGAGGCTAGGTTAGTACAATAATTTGGCAGATGATAAAACAACAGCAGCAAAGTAACAGCGCTAGTGCCCATACACATGGCTTATATACAATTAAGTACGGGCGCTACTGTGACTCAATTAGGCATTTTTGAATACGTGGAATTCTGATATCACTCTGATATCTTTGCCTCATCTGTTTTGCTACGCTCGAGCAGTGGTAGCACTAAAAATATTGCGTAGTTGCTACTTTAAGTTGCTTTTGTGATATCATTCACAAAAGTCACGGTGTACCTGACAGCAACTAGTAACGTCAAGGTTATTAATGACCTGCTGCGTGCCCGACTGCTTAAGAGCTTAGTACCCGGGTCTATTCAATAACGCGGCAAAACTCAGTCCGACTTGGAATGTTTGAACCTATCGACTGGGCGAATTTGCATATATGGCCATGCGTCCAACAAGCTTATCTGGCCGTTGGACCTGTCAGAGTCTTGTTGCATGATGCTTAAAGCTTGAAGTGACTCTTCGCACTCTATCACCGATTGAACTTTGCGGAAATTATTTGTGGCCTATCAGCCAGCGTTCCGTCAAGTGAAGACTCCACTTTTGTTGTAAATGTGCTCTATACTTAAACTAATCGAATGATCCCAAGAGGGTTGGAACCGCGGCTACGCCTGTACGTTTCGACTACCAGCCCTGATGCCACTCAAGAGTTACTAGTTACTCACCATCATTCGTATTGGATCGTCGTTGGATGGCACGTAATCTACTTCCCCAGATGGTACAATGGCGCACCGCTCGGAGTAAGACGCGTTTCACGGTGACCTCCCAGATATATATAGATCTCTGCCACTAGCCTGGTATCGTGGCATCTGAGCTTCGACCGCAGTTACCCATGAACGGTTTTTCAACTCTGGCTTCATCGGGCCAGGTGGCTGAGGATGAGTGGCACTATAGTCCAGCTATAAAATAAAGAGAAGATTTTTAGTGTTCGACTTCGGATAGCTTTTCACAGACAATCTGGCGAAATTTGATTGACTTTCCAGTGGTATGTGGCAAGGAGAGAAAAGAATAATGGTCTGTAGTCCATTCAGTTGGACTGTTGATGAAAGCGAAGAACTCTTGCGAGAGTAAAACAACAGTAATAGGACTCGGATGAATCACCGCCGCGATCGAGGATGGAAGAATATAACGGATTTCATTCCAGGGCAACATGGCGGCCTCTGACGTATCCTAGATGAGACATTTGATGTGTTGGAGAGAAAGAATACGTGGGCATTTGTAGAGGGAGCGAGGTGAGTGAAACCTGGAGGACTGTTTATCGACATCCCTCAGATAAGATGTATTTCAATCCGTGGGTGACTGGTTGGTAACAATTTAGACCACCAGCAAAACCGAATGGAATATGAACAATGTTTCCTACCTTTCGTCTCAAGTTGCCACTCTTTAACAGCTCGTGAGTGTTAACGATTTCGAACGGAGAACTTGAACCCTTCCTCCCTCCTGTCAACAGTGTCGTCCGCATTGACTTTCCCCCGTTGATGGCAATGACGCTGATCCATTCCACTTGCAGGACGTAAATAGAATCACTAGAAGAGTATTCTGTTGTACTTCTTGACTAATGTCGTTGAGCAGATGCCAATGCAAGTTCAATGTCAAGTTGTTTTCTGAATGAACAATATATATAAATTTAAAAGACATCGTAGACACAAGAACATAGAAATCTTACCTCCACATGTCCATGACTTAAGGAGAAAAAAATGTGGCACTTGCAACCCGAATGAAGAGGAATTTTGAGATTTGTGCGGTTGTCAATTCTGATGGTCGCCCGTTAATAGCGCCCTAGGGCATACCATCCTATCTGTATCGGCAGAGGTAAGAACCAGAAAGTGACGAGAGCGCTTGAAACCAATATCAAGTGGAAACAAGTTGGAACCTGGGTGAGGCATAAACACATATCTCCCTCATTCCATCGCGCAAACAGCCATCATGGTTATTGTGCCTGTCTTCCTTGTCGTAACACCCTCCTCTATCATCATTCATCTCAAAACGGCGACGTGGGTGAAATGAGGTTGACACGCTTTGAGAACCTCTTGACGTTCCGACCTCGTCCTAATTATCGCCTGGGGTCCTACAAACCTCAGTCCTCTGGGCCTCCAGTTCTCTTTACTAAAACTGTCCTCTGGTTCTCTATCACTGGTGTGTCGTCTTCTATCCATTAAATTCATCCACAAGGTAAATTTTCGCCGCAAAGAGGTTTTTGGGGGGGAGGAGTTACGACCATATGATTAGAGTGAAGGTCTGCTAAAGATTGGTTTGGGTCCACCAACGTGGTTGTTGGAACTTATCCGTCAAATCTTGCGGGCTCGAGATTGCCGACAAACGATTCATGATGAACCTAAAACGAACACACCACTTACCAAACACCCACAGATCAGACCATGGACTTAGATTCATTCCAGCAGACACTCACCGCTTATTGCATCAATTCTATCAGACCGATTCTATCAGACATCTTGTGAGATATCGAAAATTGAGGGTGTACCCCAAAGTTTTGGCCTACAAATGCGGCTCTGAAGTGCTCGATAATCGGCATTTTGTGCTATACGAGCATAAATGACGGCGAGCTGTTAAGTTATTTAATGGAGATAACGCACTTCAAACAGAATGATTTCTCTATCAATAAAGTAGGCACGCTTTTTATCAGTATGTCTTAAAAGGATAATCAAACCTCTAGAATGATCACATTTTCTTTCGACACACCTGAAGTAGAACGCCCACAGGGGCCTTTCCGAATGGGAACACCTGATATCGAAAAATCGAAGTCATGTCATCGAATGGAAGTAAACCACAGATGTTTTCAGGGTACATGCTATAGAAAAAGGAAACTGTCAAGAACTTCGGAAACGAGGGTGGAAAGTACGACCCAGAACAACGGTGCTCACTATTCATCATCAACGCCCCTTTCAACAGTATCCGAATTTGAGCATTTCCCCTTCATGTCTAAACACGCTTCGTATTGCATGGGATGAAGAACCGTGCCAACGCGTGAGCCAATTGGCATTCCAGACTATCGGCCGGTAGTGATTCATCCTTCAAGACGTCAAGAAGAAGATTCCCCAGAATGAAAGAGCTAGATTTTTTTTTCACGTGTAACTGGAAGGAAATTCGCAACGAGCAAGTCGTCCGGTTTGTCGGACATAGTACGCATGCTGGAAACGTTGACGAGGTTGGTATACGTTTGATGAGAAGCGAGTTGGGTTGGTTGAATGCGTAATTGATTGCATGACAAATCGAGCAATTAGTCATTAATCCGTTAATCACTTTTGATTAGGATCTTATCGGATTACGACGTCCGAATCTAGGTAAGGCATCCCCGAAGCTCACTATGCCAGCTTATGCCAGCCGCCCGGATGGTACGCCGCCGAATGGGTGTGGCAGGATGCGGCAGAATAAATAGAGTATCTCGAATCCAAAGATGTTGGAATTGCCCGCATTTCGAGGTGCATATTTCTCGCTAATGGTTTAATCCCCTATGATTCTAACGTTCCCCTATCACCTATGTGCCAGAAAAATAGGCAACCCACGTTTACCAGCGTTTTACTTACCACACTATCCAAGGACACAGGTTTTCGATTGTTTCGGAGAAGTCGGAGAGGGCTATACCGAGGCTGGAGTTGCTCTCAATTCTCTCTGTTCCCGCCCAATAGAAGTGTCCGAGCCGAAGAGCCGAAGAATAGGGTTCCTTGTTGCGCCTTACAGATAGTTGCTTTATAGAGGCCCATACTGATCTCAATAATATCTTTAAGGTACTCGAACATGGAACGCGTTTCTCTCGTACATCATTTTGCCGAGACGATAGCACGAGCCCCCAAAATCATTTTGCCATGTGGCATCCAGCCACACTGAGCAGCGCCCATAAGACCATGTTGAGAACTTTATCAAACTAAGCTCTGAAAATGGGGTTATATCGGCACTCTCCGTCACCTCGCCATATGCTCCTGCTACTACTAACCAGCTGATTACTCGAAGTTTCCCAGTCCGATACTCCAATATATATAAGTACTTGTTATAAAACGGTACACACTTCCTTTCCCCCCAAATAATCAACGACGAAAAGTGATTTATGACCACGAAAAAAAGGAAAGAGATATCGTTACCGTTTCAATCCCAACCTTAGAGTGTTGAAGATGTTTCGACGGTAAACGAAGAGCTGCCTGGGAACAAGTTAAATATAATTCTTGACTGTTGGGAGGCGTTAATGAAGAAGTTACCATCATAAGAACCATTTACCGGATTGATACTCAACCGAAAACAATAAGCGTGGTCACTTCGGAGAAATCTGACATTCCGAGAATGGCCATTAGTCTGAACTGTGAAAGGAAGTGTATACCTCTGAAGAAGTCCATTGGTTATTCATGGGTAGAGGAACAGAAGAAACTGAATACTCTGGTTTGACTGAGAGAGCGGAATATAGAAGAGGTACACCTGGGCAAATGGTAATACCACAAGTTTCAGCAGAAAGAAAATGTCTCCGCGCCACCTCGTCAACCTAACTCGATACTGAATCAAGCGACAAACCCAAAAGTTGAAACGTGAACCATGATCTAATGACATGGTTCATCCAACTTCGGCGAGCAGAAAGGAGTTCGATATCCATTCCCGGTCTCGTCATTCCGATAAAAGTGATGGCATCATAACATCAAAACAAATCGGGTGCGGGGAAAGTTGTAGACAATAAACGAGAAGGTACCTAAGGACGACAGGATGACACGAACTTCTCTGCTCCGATAATTTTTGATCGTTGACAGCCCAACGAGCAAGACAATGTAATGAGCGATCCGAGTTGTCCTGGATACGCTGGTCCACGGAAAAGGTGGAGGAAAAGCATAATTAAAAAAGATACATGCATAGCCTTCCCTGAGGTGATTGTCGACATGGGCAACATGAGGAAAGCAAAGTTTGCAACCAGTGGTGTCTGAATTCAATAGGTGGCGGCCGCTAGTACTAATGTCTGTACCTAGTACCGAGTAAAGATCTACGTAAAGAACTACGATCACTGGGTCCAAATCGGACTTCAAGTCACTGATCATGATATAGCTTGATGAAAAGGCAAGCATACCTACAATCGTTTATTAGCAGCACGAACTTAGAGGCGAGGGCGCCGTATATGTCACCGACCATAGCTAATTACCAGCGGATCAGACTGAATCGTGATAACAAGCTCTCTGATGACGGCATTTTTCTGTGTATCATTTAAATTTCCGAACCACAAATCATCTCGAAATCCTCTTCCAATCATGAAACCATATCAAACTCGTAACCGTCGGGAGGCTAGGTTGTATCCAAGGTAACCTAATACTCCAGTCGTCATGAATGAGCGCTTGAGCCATGATCTACTGACTATTTCGATAAACAATAAGAGAAACAGAATTGCTTACTCATTACTCATTGGTCATATATCTCAGGTTTGCCGACAAACCAGGTAAGATCGGCGGTTTGATCAGTTGCTAGTTTGACGATCACAATATATATGCAGTAATACACCCCTCGGTGTAGATCCCGCAAAGAACGATCAAATCAACCACTGATTACTTCTTCGGTACTCCCGGCTGAATCTCTCATCCATGAAGCGGGGAGAGTGGAGAAGACATTCTAGTCTTCACAGGAATTCGTTAAAGAATATTCTAGTACAGTTTGGAGTCGCTTACAATACCGTGGAGGGAGGATTGACTTCTCGACTCTGCGAACCCAATTATCGCCACATGTGACATATTTAGCTCCATGATGATCTTGACTAGTTTGTCCGTAGCAAGGCCTCTCAACAGTACCGAACAAGCTAGTGAGTCATTCTCAGGGTTTCTTGAACAAGCAAGTATAAAGAATAAAGATAAAAGGAGGAAACACGAAACATATGACTCTTATCATGGCATTTCAATTTGCCCAGGTCAGTTCTTACTGTAATGGGCACACACGATGTACGTATACTGTACCTGGTTAATTCTCTAGAGCATAGTGGACATGAGATCAGATTAGATTCGTTTGAGACTTCCATTTACTCTCTATTTCCCTCTTACACTCACGGACCGCCTTTCCGAATACCAAAACCGGGTGGTGCGAGCCTCGTGCCATGGTCATTGATTCATAAATTCACCAACTTGATCTGAACATATTTCTGATTGGAAACAAGTTTCATCGAAGGAAGGATAAAAGAAAACATAAAACGAGGCACGCGGGGACCTACAACATAAAACAAGTCGGCGGAGTACTACATTAACATTCACCTATCTGATGAACATCATCATGGACACATGGTACAATTATACTTTTCCCAACTGAACATACCTTTCTAGATACCAAAAACAGGATGTGCGAGCCTCATGCAACAAACCATCACGCTGATCCCTCGTTATTAATTATGAGTCTATCGACTTCCTTGATGGGGGTTGATAAGAGTCTTTCCCATTCGCCCACACAAGAAGTTCTTGACCAAACCCTCACATGACGGCGTCATTGGGATTAAGTGTGAAATCCTGGGCTGAGGTTCGATTTACTTTCCGTTATTTTTTTGCGATCGTTTAATGATTCAACGTCAACACTCAGAAGATCATATATAAACGGGGTTGTCTTCATTTAATTTACTTGTGTGTATCTACTGAAAAGTGATGAGCCGTAAATGTGTAAACAAAAGACATGAAAATTAAAGGTGGCAGATAATTACGCCTTCCAAGCTAGAAACACGGTATAAACGGCAAGAAAAAGAACAAGCAAGGAAATGACAACACGAATACAACGACTGTCTGCCTCATCCATCCGAACCGGAGGCAACAGAGAGGTAAAATGGTGGATGCAACAAATTAAAGGGAATTCAACACCCACATCGACTAAAGATGTAAGACGTGTTCAAATTCTCCATTCTCCTCTGGATCCAACCTATCAGAATCTCTATACCCATCCCTCTGAACCAAATCAATCTCCCATTCAACTCTGGTATATCTTTTTTTATTCTTGTTATTATTTCTACATCTTTTTGATGGTGGTGGTGAGGGAGAAGAAGGGTGATGATCGGATGATGAGAGATAATTTTCGAGGTAGGAAGGATCGTCATCTTCTTCGGCATCATCTGAAAGGTAGATGGGAAATGGGACGGTGGAGGTTGACGATGATGACGATGATGAATTAGAATGGTGGTGATGAGAGGTGGTGTTGGAATCCGAAGACCGACGGTTGATGTGGACGGATTTCATCAGGTTATCAAGACAGTATCTTCGAAAGGACCCTTCTCGAGGATTCAATACTGTTGAATTAGGATATTTGTCGCGATACTCCTGAGCTTTAGACCAGACATCATCCGATGATGCTGAATAGAAGAGGCGTGACGAGGATGGTCGACCATTGATCCAGGTATCCCACTCCGCCATAGGGGGATTGGGATCAGGTAGAATGTAAAACCTCGACGACGCGAGGCATTTCGCTAACGAGGTCCTCCACCGGGTAAGCACCGCAGTATACCGCTCTCTCGCGGAAATATCAGTTCTAGATGCTGGTCGTGGAAATCGATCAAGAGCAAGCACTACCGAACGCAAATTCGGGAATGCGGCCCCGTCTAATAGCCACTCCAATTTGTGGGCAATATGTCGAATCCTGTCTTCAGATAGTTCTGCGCGAGTAGTAGCGGCGATATGAGTCAGATTAGGAAGATCGGCGAGGGTTGAGCATCCATGAGAATCCAAACTGGATGTGAATATGTGCGTCACTTGGCTGAATATGGGATCGCGCCAGTTGACGGGCCGTGGGCTGCCGTGGTGGAGGAGCATGAAGCGTTTTGGCCGCACACGGTTTTGGCGTAACCAGAACGCGTTGTTGGAGAGGTTGCGAGAAGTTATGGCAAGGAACTGAAGACGAGAGAAGATGGGGCCAATACTAGCGAGAGCATTTTCGATAGAGGGGAGAGATTCTCCGAGCAAGAGGGCAAGAGCGGCGGTGTTGTAGGTGGTCAAGAGACGGGGAATCTGCGAGGATGACTTTCTGAACTTGGACGGCGGGGGGAGGATGGTGTTGGCAGTGGCGAGCAGGTCGTGGATGTTCTCGATGGCGACGGCGCGGAAGATGATGGGGAGGACGAGGATGTTGATGTCCTTGGAGACAAGCCTGAGTTGACGAGCTAGCTGGTCGCTGTGTGCGGCGACGAGCTCGAGGATGAGACGCTTGAGCTCGGTGGGGAGGGCGGGCCACAGGGACATTGTGTGCAGATGCAGAAAGACAAACCAAGCCAAGCCAGATTCGCCATCAGTCGTACCAAACTCTCGGCTCACTCTTCCCATACTCGGCTTCCATTCTGCTCCATCCCGTCTCGGGACGCTCTACAAGCTCCGAAAAACATATCTTGCCAACGACATGGAAAAAAGCCACCGTCTTCAGCCTACCGGGGTCCCCGGCCGCGCTGAGAACCACCCTCTGCCCATGCATCTCCATAGGTATCAGCCTTGGCCAGTCTTGTCCACCTGTCAGCTTGTTGATTTGCGACCAGAAGACAATCAATGATGAAAAGTTGAGTCATCCTAGCTATCCTCATTTATCCTGCTCGACTGCTCCGTTTCCTATTACTCTTTTTATCCCGAAAGGGTTCTTGATATACTTAGTGATAAGCCATAAGGCACTAATCATGCCTCCGCAATCAGAGTAGCACTGCTCTCTACCGTGTTTCTACGAGGCCTTTGGGCCGATGCATTTTTCTACTTGGAAGATTGTTTTTCAGGGTGATCTCAGCCTTTATCCCGTGATACACATTTCTCTTCCTTTCAGAAGGCATGTGTACAACTCACCCTCCAGCCGACTCCATTTCCTAATGCGGTCCTCGGTGAGTCCCCCGAGGCTTGGAATGAGTCCAGAGAATCGCGAGCTTTGACCTTTTCTACCAACTCCGGGCGATCGGATCGTTTGCACCCACCGAGACAATGCTAACACAATTTTTTGTTCCGCTCGATCTAGCAATGCTTTAAGGAATTATTATTCGACGGCCACAGGCGGCCTGGAATTTCAAAGTGGTATCGTGACGACATGGCAAGGGTCAAACAAGCTATGCATGTGGGGAAGAAACCCTGAAAATATCCTCCAACAGGGTTTCTGGATGAACGTTTCCTGAACACAGCAAAGATCGAATCTTATGGAGGTTGTGTGTACCGAGTCTTTAACTTTCTAGATGCCTATTGTGTGTCCCTCTACGAGAACATTGATCAAGAAAAAGTCCTCTTGTCTTTTAGTTGTACTATTTAGGGAACTAGGGTAGTATAACTTTCTTTGGGAACTAGGGTAGTTTAACTTTCTTCATTCCATGCGCCGCCACAACCTGCCCAGCGAAACCCAAAAACACATGTCAAGGACTAACATCTCGTTCAATCTTGCCTTGCATGAAGTACGGCACCATTACAGTGACGTCCTCGTTCTATCGGACACTTGAGTGGCGTGCGTTCCGCGGTCCCACGGTAAGTAAGGAAGGACCTTCATGCTTCATGGCCCACATCGTATAGTTTCCTAGAAAAAAAGAAAGAAAAAAAGAAAAGAAATCGGTGATTAAACCTGAACAAGATCGACCATATCTAATTCATTCTCAAATGGACAATTGGAGCCTTTAAACAGCATATGATTCATAATTTTCGATCAAATTCATCTTCCAACTAAATTTTAATCTCAGCCAATGCTATCCTCATGAATCAATTAATCACATTCCACCCGCAAAAAACGGTCTATGCCTTTCTTTCTCGACGAGATTGATAGGGAGCTCATACCGCGAGAACCGGGCCCTCATCGGAAAGATTTTTTTTTTTCGTGCCGTTTCGGATATGAAGACCTTTATTGTAATGATACTAGCGCAAAATTGTACCCTTGTTCAGGCGAATCTTGCATGCGATTCTGAGCAATTTTCGCACCTTCATGTACGTTATCTTTCTCAAATTCGTTCCTCGCCATGCGTTCGTATTTCCCAGAACAAAAAATTGCATAACAAATTATGACGAGGTCCAGCGTGGGCACGGACACTAGAGATCGGTAAGAGTCACAAGAATGCTTGCATCAGAAATAAGACGCCCAAAAATGTGTAGCTAATGTCCTTATCAGTCCTTTAAACAAAAGGGCTCATCGGGTGCACTTCGATGGCCAGGGTTACAGTGAAAAAGCCAATTCACCAAGTTCGGAAGAAAACTCACCCACTAGCAGCATGTGAAATCTATATACCGGCGAGCTATCTCCTCTCATCGCTGGCAGTTCAATTTTTTGGAAAGAAATTTCCTGGCGACTGCCTAAGAGAACAAGATTGGACTTGTAACGCCAAACTAGATCACCGTATGGAGTATTCGGCGGATACGTTCCGTCGTCCAAAAAAGAATAGAACACTATTTAAATTTGTAAGAGACTCGTTCCGCATTTAGGGAGTCGGCCTCGGAAAAAAAGTTGACATATTGGGATAACTTGTTATATCATTTCAAGGTCACAAGTTTTCACGACTCTGATCTCAGTGATCTGAGTAGATTGAGAAAACTCGAGCCACGTGATAATGAGATGATAGTTCGATGGGCGTCTATCGGCTCGTCTTCCCTGAGTATTTTCATCTAGCTAGCCGTAAGCGAGTCTCTGCACAGATTTCAGAATGTCCCTCGTCGAGTGAGCATCCACATTCATGTATGGAGGGCATGAAAGAGGAGTTGAACTCTATTTCAAAGATGTCCATATGTCGAGGGGGCGAAATATGTACTCGAATTCAAATCAGGAACGGATTTCGACGAACCTTTCAAACCATCATCAAAGCTCCAAATCACAGTTCTCAAAGCATTCCAGCCTTTCACCATTTCCCCCGTCCTCAAGGTCAGGCTTGACCGAAGCGATCCAGAAGCAGTCATTCCAGGAGGATCAATAATCATCTTAAAGCTCTTCGACTCTCGTTTTGCCACAGATCTTCGCCAATGGCATGCTGTTCCAGACCTCACATTGGCTCTTGCAACAGAATACAGCGAATTTTTACAACGAGAATCGAAGACATTCGAGGAGTGGGATGCCAAGCGTATACAACTCAGAGACGAGGATCAGGATCTTGCCCCGCTGGAAAAAGAAGCCCATCTCGACACGCTACTGCGCTCCTATTACCAATGCGAAACCAGAGTGTACGAAAAGTTGATAGAACTACAAGGCCGAGGTATTCCAAAGTTTTTTGGTCAGACGCGCTTTGTAATCGACTCGTTTTCGCATTCATCGCTCGAAGCGACTGTTCCGGGCATCCTCCTGGAATACATTAAAGGGCAGAGTCTCCAAGAGCTTCCTCTCCAATTATTCCATGAATCCATTGCCACTTCTGCATTGGAGATTGTCTCTACCTTATCCGATAAAGAAATATTAAACCAAGATGTTCGTCTCGACAATTTTATCGTCCCTACATCGCGGATAGATAGGCCAGTGGTGATGATTGATTTCGCCCAGTGCATTTTTCGAGGTGAAGATATCAGTGATGAGGAGTGGTATGATAGGAAGGCAATCACGGACGAGGAAGGGGCGGTAGGATGTACTTTGCGGACGAAGGTTGGATGGGAATATCGGCCAAGCAGAAGATATATTATTAGAGGAGAGTAGATCTCATTAGTCGTTTCGTCGTACTCTCACACACGTTCTCCAAACCCAATGAGCATGGTAGTAAGCGACAGCATTTCCCCACCTCAACGCGCAGCAATGTCGCGGCGCCCTCTCCTTCGTCCCGAATCCGCAAACTCGGCTGCAGTTTGAGTATGGATAGCACAATTTTTCGTACAAGCTTCACCTAAATGTGGTTCCATACCTGATCAATTTGTTCCAGCGACTAGCCTGTTTTCGCCACACTTAATTTTGTTGCATACCACTTATAGGCGAACAAACTCCACGCCGGGCGCTTGTTTCTTTATTATTTCGTTCTATGCCCTTTATGCTCAAACATTGCCGCTCTCAAGTAGTCCGGACTCCGGAGCCTGATCGACTCGTCCATTTAATCTAGTTACATATTACAGAGAAAAAACTCCGCTATTTGATTATGCGTACTTTTTTGGACACCCCGACGCGGGCAAACTACTTCTTTTGTGAAGGAAAAAAAGTCCAAGTAAACCCACTGGATTGCAAACAAACCCATCGAACGTAAGACCAATTTTCTTTCTCGAATTTCTTACAAGGTGCCAACGTTAACCCTGAGCTTGGGAAGCGGTTAAAATGTAGCGATGCCGAATTTAATAAGACTGACAGCCTATTTGAAGTTTAAAAAACATGTTCACGAGTCTTTTTTTCCGGATCATTGTTAGCACATGTTATTCCTTGTGCTAAGCACACTAAATTTCTTGTTGGTTCGGGGCGGGTTCGTGTGCATCACCGACAGTGACCGCTTTGGTAGCTCGAATAGCTCAATCCAGAGTGTGAGATACTTGGAGGATTCTCTGAAAGCTTGAACCAGTTGCATGTTCGTTAAACAAGGATTTCCAGCTCATCAATATGTTGGAATCCGAGTGTCATTCCCGAGAACCCCAGGGATGTAATAGCAATATAGCACTGCCGACCAATCATGCTAAACGTTTTCTACACTTGGGGTACAGACGACAAGTTTAAACGCCTTCGATATGTCGAAATGGCGTCGGTGATCAAGCACTTGGCATGTCCTTTGTCCTCGACTTGTCGATTTGCACAGGAAACGGTGAGTTCGGACATTTAGAAGCACCACTGACAGTGGAGGATCTGTCAATATACTCGTGGACGGCTTTCGTAGTCCGCATATCAAATAAGCATGTATTCCTTTTCATGGACACAAAAATCATGTGAAATCACAATTTACACAGCCTAAAGGTATGTGATCCTCTGCCACGTTTTCTCATCAAGGTACACAGCTATGTACAGAAATTAGCTATGTTCGAATACCTCTCACATAGATTCTCAGTCTATATTCCGTCATGGTCGCGGGACCGTTTCTATGGATGCTTATAACTTCCTCATATATTTGATGTATCTTCGAGCCCACGGAAAGCTGTGTCAGCTGTATCAATCATATACACCGCGGTTAAGAATAGCTTCGGGGCCTAACGCAGAGTTAACGAAGAGTCGCATGAATTCCAAGCAATTGAAGCGGCTGATTCATAAAAAGGAATTAGCATAGCAGAGGACTTACATTCGAGATAACATAAGCAATGGGTCCATTGCAACGTTAAACGGAGCTCGGTAAAGCGCTACTAGCGCCAGTGCACGGACCAAGGTGATATTGCTGATGCCTTTTCATCAATCGATTTCTATTTTTAGGCTCCACAATTAAACCTATGCGACAGAAGACTTGAGAGTACAAGAAGGCGATGAGGTGATAAACACATGCTCAAGGCCTTTTGATGATCAAGAATTATCGGTATTCGGTTGCAAAGGAGCCTACGGTGGTATTGGTTGCATCATGGTTCCCCCGAATATCGGGAGGCTAGAAACGGCATTCCGAGGATTTAAACTGGTAATCATTGTATTTTTCACTCCAGATTGCTTCTGGCGAAAATGTGACGCATGTTTGACAGCACAGGGACCTGGTTCAGACGCGAGAGTTGATAACAGCGAACCACACAGCTTCATGATGGTGTCTACCTTGCAAAATGGTCACTCGATTGCAGTTTCAGAACGTTTCGCAATTCTCGCTATAACATGGGTCTGGTTTGGCTCGTTTGCCAGTATGGAGGGCTCAAAGATATTCTGGATGACTTGTGAACAGTGGCTATGAATGGCCTGATATATTTGTAGCATTTCTACGATATTGAAGAGCATATTGGTCGCTGCCCTACCATTTAAGATGAAACTTTACTAACGGAGTACCACCAGAGTCCAAGGAATGAATGAATTATCCGAACTTACGAAGAAGCATATGTGAAAGAAATCGTGAATGGTAGAGGAAGTAGCGGGAATGCATTCTTTATACCACGTCTCGGATTCCAGATCGGAGCGTAATATTTCCTGTTCAGCGAACTCACTCGTCTTCAATGTCGGGATCAAAGTGGCATGATGAGCCAGTCGGGTGAGCTATATTCACGAAGCCGTATCGCAACTCTTGTGGATGCCGAAGCCCGCCGAACATCATGACATCTCGTACGCGAGATCACTCACCTGATCACTTTATCCATTTATGGGATAGTAAATTATCGAAAGTTTGTATTCCGTCAGAAATTCGAGGGACAAACCATTTCCTCTCTTTT
The DNA here is from genome assembly GCF_000300575.1 of Agaricus bisporus var. bisporus H97. NCBI lineage: Eukaryota > Fungi > Basidiomycota > Agaricomycetes > Agaricales > Agaricaceae > Agaricus > Agaricus bisporus. Next base: position 1,874,286 of record NW_006267371.1, read on the forward strand.
CGATTATTTCAAAGAGCGGACTCTATTAGACGGGTATGGCGCTGGTTCACATATTTTTCTAGTGTCCTGTGAATCTTTGAACACAGCTTCATCGTGTGTCGGCGAGCTGGCTCATCTTGGGGACCAAAATCTATTATCGAGCTGTGTCTGAAGTGAATCTACCGCTGGGAGCAATACAGCATCCCTTGAAATCGGAGTATTGGTATATCCTCATCCATTGTTCACCCATTATTCAGAAGAAAAGGCTGGCATTAGTTTGGCGCGTGTCGATCTGCCAAGAATAAAGTTGCTAAACGCCACACAGTCATGTTCTCACATCATAAGCACATTCGCATCCCTCAGCCGATCGGTACGAATACTTGGGGTGTGATTCCGAGTCGGGGTACCTTTAAAGATCGGCCGAGCATATGGACGTAGACCATCCTTAGGCAAGGTATTACGGGAGTCGAAATATTCCTGCGATTCCTCCCGAGTGAGTTCCACTCCGCGGACCGGTGCCTGAAAACAGAATTCTCTATGCAGAAAAATCCGTATTAGTTTTGCAGATAATACTGGCACCTTTTATGGCATTTTGAAGAGATGCCCGTTCAACATAAAACGTTTTGTGATGTCAACAGACTGCCAAGCTCACTTCGGCATCGGCGGTCGAACCAGGTCACAAAGGTGGATTAATTTTCCTGGTAGCTTTTGAAAGTGGCCCCCTTCCATATCGGTATGAATTCTCGTCAAACATTCTTCGCGGAAACCATGCGCCCACAGAAAGTAGACAGAACAGTACCTTGCTTTCCAGGAGGTCAAATCTTATCTTGTTTATTACAAGGTCAAACCTATCGTAGATCTATCTTAGTGGAGGAAGACGAACCAAGCTCGAAAAATATGTTACCGACCGCTCCCAAAGAGAATATGAATCCGACAAAAACCACCACACCACTTGGTCATATTCCATTCACAGTCTACACCATGATGTCAATTCTTCCAACAGGATCGACAATGACACTGTAGTATCTCACCAATGCGAATAGCAATAGCAGCTCCAGTCTATTTATTGTAGTTCATCCTCCATCTTGATTTTGAGTTCCGCCTCTTCGACTTTATGGCTAATATCATCATCTCCAACTTTCTTCCGCTCTTTGAGATATGATTTCAGTACGCAGCTATCTTCCGACCCAGCTTGTTTGCACCCTTTGCATTCTCGTCCGTGCTGAAACATCAGCATGTGCAATCCGTACTTGAGTTCAGCAGGAACCCGGATATCGAGGTGAGCTTGTGCTGTCACGCGATTCGCCTCTGGTGGTATCCAACCCAAGAGGTGAGACAACCGGAGTACATGGGTATCAACCGGAAACGAGTCCCTTCCTATACAGAACAAGAGGACACAAGATGCCGTCTTGGGACCAACTCCGTCGTAAGAAAGTAGTTCGTCCATTATTTCATCGTCTCTAAGAGCAGGTGCGGAACTGGTACTCTCAGGCTTTCTGGCAAGATGCTGGAGTGAATAAGATCCGTGTTTTTCCTTGACGGCTTGTAACAATCCTTGTATCATCCTCGCCTTTTTATTTGCAAGACCTCCTGACCGTATAGCGTCTATCACTTTCTGCTTCGGCGCGGCAGCAATCGCCTCGAAATTGTTTCGGCCAAACGTTTTGTCCAGATTCGACTTGGCCTTAGCGCAAATGGCATTGGAAGTATTCTGAGAAAGGATGGTACCGACGATGGCTTCGATGACGTTCGGGACATTACCGCAATTTTGTGCGGAATTACTCATATGATCGGGAGGACGTCGAGAAACGGGTTGATGAGCTTTGGTCAAGATGTCGTGAATTTCTACAGCTTCGTCTGTAGTGGGGTGAGCATGATTGGGAAATGGTGATTCCATAGCATATGAAGCTTGAAGTTTGATTTTCTTGGCTTTAGTAGGTGACACAAGAGTTGGCGTTTTAGGTGTTGTTGTCCGGGAGTTAGATGTGCGAGTCCGCTTCCGTGGTGACGGTGTTTCCGGGGTAGATAGCTCAACCATGAGCTGAGACCTAGACTGCGCTTGATTACCAGCACTCGACCGAAGCTCCATCTAGAAGAGAGGGTGCCGGTGACGACTTGTCCGAATAAATGAGGAGGTTAATTTCACTCAGGAGCTGGCACCGGCAAATAGCGGACCACGTCACGGATTCTCGGAACGAACGGTAATGTATAAGAGTGTATAAGGCTAACTTTCCGGGGACTCTCGGATTACATTGATCACCGGTATTGACGACGCGTACGAAAAAAACATTTCTCGTGTCCCGAAAATCCAGCAGACCTGCGACGGAAGACTTGAATGCCGTCCAGTGACATCACCCGAATATGACGTCAGTCATCAACTTCGCACGTTCGACTTAAACAGCGGACCTTCCATTCCAGTTGATAATGTCATTTTATACAAGATCCAAAATCAACGGAAATAATAGGCGGATTTCGGCGGCGAGTATGCAGGGCCTCTTTTGCCATTGAATATCTTTTCTTCAGGAAATCTAGAACATGAAATGTCACTGGTCACTGTGCCGTTTCGGTTACAATCTCCGGCGTACCTTCATCTATAAGCTGAACCGGTCATATGAAGAAAGGTAGCCATATGCATTTTCTCCAAGAGAGGATCCGATGACTCGCTATTAGTAGCATTTAGAATCGGCGGTTACTACCGGCACTGATACGCAAGAATACAATCTGCGCCTCGTGGCAAATATTGTTCCATGAACTCCAGGTTGTCGGACCAGTCTACTACAGTCTAGTCAATCCGTCACGAAGAACCTCCATTTCGGATTCGCTTTTCGAAGAGAACTGAGTTCTATACCAACTCGTGCCACATTATCTAACACGTGTTCCTCGACCATCCGACCTCGAGGCGCAAGCCGTGCCTCCATTCTTACGTGTCACGTCGGGTTCGAATATGATATTATCTATACATGCTGGCAAATGGCGCTCATATCTTGGATCGTCTCAATGGAAAGGTAAAGCATGTCCCGATGACGCCTTTTAAGTTTTTCCCCGCAAGGGTTGGGACCGGGAGGTTCTCGGCTACTCACCTTGAACAGTAAAAATGGCCCCATGACGCGGGTATTCAGAAATGGAATGCGGTCTGTATGTACAAAGTACCACTGACCCTAAAATTTCATGATACGACTATTCATACCAGTAATGAAAACTCCTACGCTAATCCATCAGATCTTCTGGATCCGAGCCTCTGCCCTCGTGGACGACACTCCCCAGGCAAAGAAAAATATACTCGCCTAGGATTAAGTAATGAGAGCTACGCGGATAAAGAGATCTTTTTTCTTCCCTGCGGAATTTAACCTCCCGCACGGACCGAAAACCCCAAAGTCTTCAAGAAGAAGAAAAAAGATCATCCCCAAGAAAACAATAAGCGAATTAAAAGAGGGAAAAATGTCTTTCTACGAGTCATTAAACTTCTTCATGCATGAAATCATAACTCCCGAGAGTTCGAATGATCAAATTCGTTCGCGGCGATTGCCACACTTCCGCATAAAGCCCAACCCTTGGCCGGGAGAGCGTCTCAATATACTTTTCCTTATGTACTTTGTAGCCACAACTCTCCAAAATGAAAACAACCCCAGACCCAAGGATCCAAAAGGTTCTATGACGCTCCGCGAAGAAGCCAAATCCGTTAATTTGATTTGAATACGGCCTATAGTCAGAGGACAAACACACTACCTGATTTGGTCGTTAATTAACCTTTTATATCCCCCTTCGGTAATGTGATTGAGAGTCCTTATCAATTATGATCTAATATTTCTCGCTTTGAGATTGCACTCCATTTTGGCGTTGGTAGAGATCCTGAGAGACAATCCTACTGATTATTTTCTTTGCTTTATTCTTCAGGCTAGGAGAAAAAATACTCTTATTAGTCCCGGCCGGTTATAGGGTGATTGAGCGCTTCGAAAAGTCTTCCCAGTTTTTGATCCTATGATTGCAAGTCAAAGGCCTCGGATACTCCAGTGACTTTGAGTCAGATTACCAGAATAAGTGAGACTTCGCATTGTAGAATCACACGTCCTGCGATCACTCCGTGAGTGGTACTATTCGAGTACTATTCGTACCTAGACTCAAGTATATACTGGCAGGCTTATGACAGTCCTTCGAGAAGAGCTGTCAAGTCCGCAGCAACGCAACTATACTCACACACGCATATGACTCTCTGCTTAAGGTACGGTGGAGAGAAGGCCAATGGCTCGATGGGTTGGACAAAAGACCTCGTGTTATGATATCTATTTATTCAACAATGATGAAATGTGATGAGAGTGTTTCTTTGATTTAAGACTCTGACTGCCTGAGCTTGAACGCGAACTGTCAAAATCCACGACACTTTGATGAGACCGTCTGCACAGAGTTCTAGTTTTCAAAGAAGCGGAGGGGTTTCATTTATATTCGACTAACTAGCCCATACCTAAATGTTTGAGCGAGTCCCAATGTCCTGATACTGACCCCCATTCAAACTCTGAAAAATGTAGGTCTCGCCTTTCGCATGAGTGTAATGCAAGTATATCCCGTGTATTATTCGGCTTTCAAGTTGGCTTTTTCACGTTCAGTTATAGTACATCTTCCATCATGCATCAATCACGATGTGGCTTTGGCCATTGTTCGACGTACCAAGCCAAGAATTACCAATGATTGTTTACTTCGTTAGGATAAACTTTCAGTCAGCTTTGTGGACCAGTCATGCAATAAATCATATGGACACATTCGCAAGACTTAGTGGTGTGAAACTCTTGACACATTTTTTTTTCAAATGCTCAGCTATAGCGTGCCTGAGTCGTCCTTCCTTTTTTTGCTAAGATATACATCCTCTCTCTCACTACGAGTACACAAAGGGTCCAATATCCAAGGGCCATCTAGTAGGCGGTCCATGTTGATGCATTCATACCGCCCATTATCACCCAAATACTGATATTTGTCCACCCAAGAAAGTCAATAACACACCATTGTCTCCTTAATTCGACTAGATAAGCATTAAAATCGGTGAGAAAGTGTGTGACTGATCGGAGATAAATTAAGCTTGAAGAGTCTCAAGCCCAAGGTTCGATATGACTCGATGTCGGGAACTCACATGCCAGCCTCCAAGGCAAAGATATCCAGTCCATCTCTCAAAATACTATGTTTCCCCAAGTTCATTTTGGATGTTCATATTGACCGATGACGGGAGGAATGGGAAAAAAGAAAAGTATCAAATCCCTCGGATTTACTCGTATATACGGGCCGAACGTTGGTTTCCGATTTCTGTTCGAAAAAAAAAACATATCGTTTTCCGAGTCTAGTCCGCCAATGTCAAAGAAAAACCCGGTCATCACGAGGAAAGGGTGGCAAGAGAATACACCCTGTATTTTCTCATGATATACTTGTGGCATTTGGGCATTCATTTCCGCCGACAAACTCCAAATTAGCGTAGAAAGTCGTCTAAGGCTTATCGGTCCTTCCTGCCGGTGAACAGTTTCGCAGTGGCAACGTCTGCATTTTGATGATGACATTTGAAATGATAATGGAGGGGAAAATAGTCGTTTAAAACCACTCGTGGTAGGCAACGGATGGATCCCGGGACTATGGGCGTGAAAGTATACACTTGACATGAGTGCTAGGACTTATCAAGTTGAACCGGTCCGGGGAAATTCTGGGGAACGTGGGACCAACTTACCATATATGTTTTACCCGGGACAGGTCCAAACTGGCGGGGTGGCTGAGTTTCTTCCACGCTCCGCACTGTCACTGACTGAATAGACCGGCGACAAGATGTCTTTCTTTTTCTATGATATCCCAATGTTAAGGTACGGTGGGCGTGTAATGAAGGCGATATCGGATGTGTGGTCTGAACGGGCGACGAAGAAATTGAAACACGATCGACTGGCAAGGATAAACTTGTGTGGTAGCTGGGTGGAAGGTAGAGAAGAATCCCGAGTTTGCAGTTGGCCGGGTCAGGATTACCATATTTGGAAGGATGCAACCCGACCTAATCCGGAACGAACGCGCGGTTCAATTTCGGCGAGATTCCTGTATTCCTGTATTGACCAAGAAAATGTGCGCTGTTGTGCCTGTGCGGGTGCTGAATACGAGAGGCTGTGGGGAGGGCGGGCAGTGGTGGGGTTGGCTCGGTTGGTGTGTGAGCCGGACCAGGTAGGCTGGATTTGGAGTGAGATCGGGGGATCTGAAGCGATCTTGAAAGACAATAGCGAGGTGCTATATCGGTGAATGGATCTGGGATAGGTGATGGTATGAAGGGTAAGTTCAGTAAGGACGCCTTCCCTTGGGCTCGTGGACATCGGCGAGACCATATCAGGAGAGTCAGAAGTATATAACAGTCAAGCTAATTGTTTACAAGCCGTCCTCCTCCGCCGCAATTGTTCTCATAAACACGGACAAGAGAATAAGAAAAGAACCCACCCGCAGACCACCCCTCCCCACCAGACAACTCTTTTCTCTCTTTTCTTCTCCCTGTGCGCAGGAGCACCCTCCCACTCACTTGACTCACGAACAATTATCATGCCAGCCTTACGCACCAGAGATACCCGATGTACGTCTGATCTCATATCATATTATTAATCAATCGCCTGACATTTGTTCGCAGCACTTGAAGTGACCACCGAATCACCACAGGCGCCGGCCTTGGCCATTATCTCGCCGACACCACGAGCCTTTACCTTCCCTTCCACACATAACCTCGCAGACAGTCCATACTCATCTCCCTCGAATTCCCCCTTCGAGCCCGATCTCCTCCCTGTCTCCCACCGCACCCATTCGCCTCTCCAGCTCGCTCCTCCTCCCTCAACTTCTCCTCGACCCCTCACGCATCAGCGGCGTAAGTCCTCAATATCCAGCATCACCGATGACGAGCAGTCACGTCGTCCCCGAAAGGGTGATTCCGACTACATCAAGCGCCCCGAGAACGCTTTCATCCTCTTTCGACGAAAGTGCTGCGAGGAGCGACAGGCGGTTGAAGACTCGAAACAGGATGGTCCAACCAAGAGACAACGCCAAGCAGATCTCTCAAAGACCATCAGCCAACAATGGAAGTCGTTGACCCCTGAGGAGAGGAAGGTATGGGAAGACAAGGCAAAGGAGAGGAAGAAGGAACATGAAGCGTTATACCCCAACTATGTATACCGTCCTCAACGTACGAAGGACAAGGCGAAGGTTGCATCATCTAAAAAGACTTCCGCTCTTTTCAAGGGAGTCAAGAACGACGGCTCGCAAGCGGCTGAAGTTGATACGGACATCGATTCTGCTGATTCTACCGGCAGTGTATCTTTCGTTGTTCCGATGGGTTCATCCCGTCACCACGGCCGCTCGGCTTCCGTACCGACACCTCCTCCTTACCAGTCAATCGTGCTACCGTACTTGTACTCTTCGGTAACACCTTCGTGTCCTACGTCGCCGTCTCTTCTTCCGATGATCACTCGTCGCGCGTCCATGAATCATCATCATCATCTCGACGATGGCATGGTGAACAGCTTTGACTTCCTACCTAACGACCATTTCATGCCACCACCGCCACCGATATCGAACTCTTACGCCGACCAGACGCCTACGGCGGCTTCAACTGGATTTGAAGCCATCCAAGTAAGTCTTTCCATCTTGACTCCCTATTCCTTTTACTTAGCCGTTCCTCTAGTCGTCAGAATTTTTGAGAGACATCTTCTCTATGCCTAACATTTCAAATACCAACGACATTTACCAACCTGCTCTACATCTCAGCAACGACAATCACCTTTCAGCATCACCAGCATCATCCATTGGTTCTTCTTCAGGTCCATCATCGCCTTCCGCGGGTCCATACACTCCTCTTTCTATGTCCCATCAATCGCCAACCTCATCGGCGTCGTTTACTCAGAATGTCAACCTTGAGTACTCAACAGATCTATTCCCGCAACAAGACCTGTCGTCATATCCCTGGGATACAACTTCAATTTGGCCAACTGGTGTCCCATCCTATGACGATGATGGCTCTTCCAATCTTCTTCTAGGAGACGACTTCAACCTAGATTCTATCCCGCCTATCGAGCTCGGGTCTTGTAATGAAAATGGAAAGTTCGGAAACGAGCTTGATGAACCGAATGCGACTGGTAGCGCTCTTCAGTTCGGGCAAGAGTTTGCTAGTGCACTTGGATTTGATGAGATGATGGCTGGCCACCAGGGGTATTAAGAAGGAGAAAAAAACGCCGTGCGTTTTTTGATTTTCTTTTTCTTGGTTGCAATTTTTTTTTGGTTTTTCGTTCTCGTGGTTGATGATCGCTCGGACTGGTGTCGCTCGTTTTTTTATTCTGTAATCTTATACCACCCGTGGCCCACCATCTACGTCCTTTTTCTTGCTTTATTAGTTGTACGACCGTGATCTTGTTGTTGTTGTTGTTCAGATTCTGATGACCACTTGTTGGTAGTTGTCGATGATTCGAAAAAGGCTATACTGGATTTTATATGCTTTTTTTCGTTCATTGACATACCACAAGCCCGCCCTTTGTAGCCCTTTTTTCTCCCTGTATTTTGCTCCCTCATCATCACTGCCCCTCCTCGACGCGCATTGGTTACCCTCTCCTCTTTACGTACCCTTATTACGCATCCCCCCATCTCACTTTTTTTATTCTTCCTGTGGACATTTATTTTCTTCCATAGTTTCTCATTCAATGAACTTTTAACTCTTCAATTACTTACCCCCCGCGCAACACCGCTTCATCTTTCTATACCCCCTATCCCATTATTTTTTCCTCCTGTTGATTATTATCGTATTATCGGTGGCTTCTTGTGTCCATTTGTTTTACCTCCTCTCATCGTGTAGCTTCCATAGCTCTGAATGACGACATCATTTGCATCACACGCTAATCGAAATGAAATAGAATGGAAGAAGAGGGGTTGAGGGTTTTCTAATCTGACAGAGCATGTGGGTGAGTAAGTCAAAAGAAGGGACGAAGGGGAAAAAATAACAAATGCAGCTTCGGGTTTGCCGAAGTGGCGCAGAAAATCAAGTTCTTGGAACTCCGGCGAGCGACAATAACAATAAGAAAGCTTTAAAATGACCCAACCGGTGAGAGAACTTTCTGCAAAGAAAAAAAAAAAGGCACCGGTGGAAGAACGGTGTTAAACGTTTTTCAGGCCCCATCCTTCCCGATAACGGGGTACTGGCACGGGACGAGTGGCTTGAAATGAGGTCTATTTTTTAATAAAAAAACGCTTCTTTTTTTCTTCCGAACGAGAAAAATTTACCCAACTTTACCTAGTTGGGCGTGGCGCACTGATTTCCTATTCCTTCTTTCGACGTATGGCTTGTTTTCAGTCCTCTTTCAGATTACCTTATGAGGAAAGTGAGAACAGCAGTTTCGTAAAAAGACCTCGAGGTATTTCTCATCTTTTCTCACCTATCGAGAACCTCGTGATGACCTGTTTCGGAACCTCGGGGAGATGTCCACCTTGCGGCGTGGGTCAGTGACTCGACGAATCCCCATCATGCATCGTACTCTACCCTCCCTCCACCACGCTTAAGTTTATCCCGTCTGATGATATTCCATCGACCCTTTGACCTATAAACACTTGTTCCGATGTTAATTATCGACAAAAGATGGTTTATACTTGTGTCGGCCCAGAGAGATAGGTAATTGGTCGGCAACGTCGAGAAAACAACGAAACAAGTCATGTGACTTCCTTGTCGCAGTTCGAAAGGAAGAAAGATAAGTGTGTAGGGCATAGGGGTCAGGCGGCGGGAGAACGGGCTAACAAATATACAAATGTCACGTACAGTATGTATTTTCTTCTCAATCAATCTTTCGTTAAATGAAAGCCGGGGAAGAAATTCTGATGGACTTTTGACGGGTTGAGAAATGATGGAAGATGGATGGTATAAATCTTTGTAAGGGAAGCAAAAGGTAGGACGCTAGAGCGAAATGATAGGATGCAAAAGCGAGTGCACTAAAATCGACTAAATCAATCGGAGGACATATCATGATTTGCACACATCAAGTATTGTGATACGTACTTTCATCTTCCGTTCTCCCTCTCTTGCTTGCATTTTTCAACTCGGGGTGAAGGATGTTCAAACGAAGGGTCCCGGGTTACCGAGGCTGAACCGGTCACTTAAAACTCCCATCCACATATTCCGACGCACCGAGCCAAACCAAAGCATCGTGATCTGAGGGTGAAGTGAAGGATCGCCGAGTTAACTGATAAAAATGGAGTTGCGTAAAGATATGAATGCTCCAGTGAATTGTGGATTTGACCAAAGTTATAGGCAATTGATTCCGATGTCAATGATCTCCATCGGCTATAACGGGAAGATTTGATTTAACATTGTAGGGCGAGCCGGTCATCAGGGGAAGAAAGTCAGGTATATTGAAATTAGTTATCTATACTGAATGATTGTTAGCTCTCAAGGGACGGTAAAGATAGGTCAACGACATACCAATACACATATTGTGTGACATTCTAGGCGAAGGAGAGTAATTAGAAGGAAAGGAAAGGAAAGACAGCAGCAAGTCACATACGACTACAATTGGAAGTCTAATGCCTTCGCAATCATCAAGCTTGAAAGTTAGCGCTCCCAATAAGTTTATCACAGACGCCCTCGCTGTCGGCGGAATTTAGTATTCTTATGAGCGACACCTGATCGGTGGAACTCGACTCGGCAGCCACAACTAGACCCCATGCCAACATATGAGTCAGAGAGTAGATAAAAGAAGCAGTTTGAAAGAGAGCACCACGCTCTGGAGAAAGGTACGGAACGAAAACCGAACCGGAGTAGTTGGTGAGGATAGCAAAGTGAAGAGTTTGGGGCTCACATTTGAACGGAATTCATACACGTAAAACGAAATTAGCTATGGAAAGATGGCCCATTTGCCTCAGTCATCTAGAATCTACTTCTATTCACGAGACGGTGCAAGTCAAGATCGACTCACCTGGTCGTCCTAAGCCACCTCCTGGCCAGCAATCCAATACAAAACCTGTCCAGATCATCCCTGAACCCCCGTCCTCCCCGAGCCAATCATGTCACGAACGCTCCATATTCTCCGGGGTATGACACGGAAATAGTCAAGAACGCAACCCCAAAGCAATCGTACGGACGAGAATGTGAAGAAGAGAGGAAGCGGGAGCGCTCTGTCTGGCTGGCAAGGGAAAGCAATCAGGACTGAGGTCAAAGTGACGGGCCCCGGTAGGTTTATATATAGTAAAGCACCACCAGCAAGATGCCATGCATATGCAAGGTGTCCTGATTGATCTTCCTATAGTATCGGCGATAGGGTGAAGGGAGACAAATGTGGTATTCGAACGCGTGCACTCCAATGCACTGATCGAATTGCGTGACTTTGTTAAAGAAGAAACGGAACAAAATGAGGCAACAGGACCCTGGAATGTGGGAGTACTTACTTTTATTGATTCCTTAAGGAGGAGAAAAGGCCTTTCGGGATGCATTACGAATTGCTCTCCGCATTTTGTAAATTTCTTGAACCACCTTACTGGGAGCTACCATAGAAATCGGTTTCGCGAGTAAGGATGGAGTAACAGCCTATCTCGTGACAGAAGAGCCAAATGTAACGCGTGAGACAGATATCGCAGGCCACAGACTAAGGTGTCCAGCTTCGGAAGGGGGATGGCTCACGAGTAAAGTCACATCGAGGTCTCAAGCGATCCTAAGATTCCATGAGTATTGCATTTCTGTATAACGAGATGAAAGCATTGGCAGACCGGGTATGAATGCCGATAATGAAAACGAAAGTAGCGCGCCACGGACCATATTTGATTCAGGCTTCAATCTCGGTGCCAGCTGAGATTGTTATCGTACAACAAGCAGAGCAGCAAACCTATAGAAAAGCGCAGACAAGCCAGGAGAGAAAACGTATCCAAGGAAACGTGCACCAGTAATTTTGATGCAGCTTATCATGTGATCGCGTACGACTTACATATTCCACTGCATGTTATGTCTATGCCGCTTATCACCACAATTTTCGTAGAAAGCGAGCTTAGAACAGACTAGGAGCCCTAGCTAGAATGAGGTTCTCCGAGTCCTATTTATTATACCCATGTTCTATCTGCCCATATCAAATATTGACTCCTTAGCGCTCAGTGCTAGCTAAGGCACTGTCACCTCACTTATTCATGGGTCGATCTCTCATGTAATACACCTGGCGACACGGGTTTCATCTTCCATTTTAACACAGAGTAAATGCTCATAATTTTCTCCTCGATTTCTCGAGAATAATTGCTCATAATATTTATCTGTTTCATCAACAGGATAAATAACGCAGAGGAAGTTGGTTTCCCACAGCAGGTTCGCGCCGGATGACGCTCTACACTACGCATTCACAGGCGCATTTGTTGGCTCTGCCACAACTCAAAGCCCCAGTGACCAAAAGTAAGTATCGATTATGAAGGGCTGTATCCAATTCATCCAAGGTGATTTCGTGACTAGTGATCATTATTAGAATGATACAGCCGTTGAGCACGTAAGACTGTATACTCATCGGCACTTGTAGAAGAGAAAAGGAAGTATCAGAATTTTATGAGCATTCTAAAATTTGATCGTCTTATTACACGAGTATGTGTACCAGCGTTCGAAACTTCAAGTGATGCTGCTCTCCTCCATTTCCAGCCACTGAAATTAACTCATACAGGTCTTCCTTAGCTGCTTCCCTTCGTCATGGACCAAAACTAGGTTCGAGGTTCAGATCTAGACCAAATTCACAAAAGCCGCCAACCAGATACCCGATTTGGATGCTGCTTCTTACTCTTCTGCTGTTATTCCCCGCCTCTGTGAAACGGCTCAACCCAAAGTAGTGCCATCCGGCGAGATCCCGCCAGAGTCCTACACGAGGTTTCCGGAAGGTTCTCTGAATAATGACGCCTGATCCTTGGGACTTCTATGGTGCTAGAAGTTTAGATCGACTCGCTTTTCCTGCTGATGTGGATCTTGCTTGGAACGGGGCTAATTTTGGTCACTACAAGAAGGTCCTCAAACTTTGGAGTGATTCTGCTTACTTCCCCATTGTATGACTCACTGGCACTTGTGCCGGCCCCGATAGCAGAGTATCTCCGTGGACGTTGTGCGTATACATACGTGACGGTTTCTTCGAATCCCGTGTTCTGAAAGGCGTATTTTCTCGTTCTCGTATTGACTGTGTAGAAATCTCAGACGGCGCCCATAATCTGGCTATGGTGAATAATCCAGGTACGAGGGAACGAAAGTAAGTGACACTACCATTTCCGCCCACGATATACACTGTGCTCACTTTCTTATCACTTACTAACAAGGGCGGTTACTTTACTACAGTGCCTTGCTGTCACATTGTCTACTGTCTACAACCAAGTCAGGTTGAACTTCGTTCGTCAATGTTCCGCGGCCAACTTTCATCCGCAAACTCAAGTTGGGACTGCCAGATCCTAAATCCGGTATCTTCAAATCCCTTTGAGCCTTCTGTTTGCAGATTGAGTTTTCCAAAAGTAAACCGCAGCAGTCTTGGAAATCAAAAGCTTTGTCTAATGTATCAAAGCGCCCTCTCAAGATCTCACGCTCGACTTCCTTCTTCTTCTTCGTCATAGCCTTTTCGACTGAGGCAGCCGCTTAAAGCGCCTGCCGCAGCAATAGAATTTGGAGACCAAGGAATCTGGTGGCCGATGGCTACGCTGTGACTTTTGTTGGCCTCAAAAGTGGCAGTATTATGCTAAAGCCTTTTTGCCATCCTATTCATGCCATCAAGATTGTTCGTCAAATATATCTTCCACGGCTGAACCAAGAGCCCTCTATGCTCCCGCTTTACCTTTCTTCTACTACAAGTGGGGGTGTGCGAGGTGCTATGGCAACAAACCAAAGAAGCACGACACTAAACACTTACTACCAATTCATCGACAGCAAGTTATGTAACCCCAATGAGTGAGTGTTGTCTATTATAAGGAATTATGTTTATCAAGCACGGTTGACTCATTTGCATTTTGCAGTTTTCCGCAGGACTCCGACGAAATTTTCAATTCGAGTCATATGGAGGACTCTATATTAACCATGGCTCGGCCGGTCATCGCATTTCACACCTCAACGAGGCGTCCCCTTCTTCTATGGTCTATTGGCCTCGTGTATCCCATTAATGCCCGGGTCTCTCGTCTATCCTTTCGGTAGAATCTAGTTGCCCGGGACTAGCGTTCATTGATGGTCGATAAATCTCTCTAGACGAGAGTCGAAAGCCGTCGACTGCAAGTGACCCAGCACAAGAAAATAAGCTTCTTGGAGGTCTTGGAGGTACGCCGCTGAATGGACGCTCTAAGTGACGTTATAATGATTCAAGAAATCCGGCAGTTTTTAGAACCAACGCCCATGTACTGGAACATCCTCACCCCGATTCGCCTCGTGGGTTTCTACCTTGCGTCATAAGGCAAACACTGCAACGCAACAGCATTCTTGAATTATCCTACCTTCCACCCCAACACTCCTCTTCGGGCACCCCTTTTCGGTATCGTCACCCCTTTGGGCCATTTGACGGAGATTTCTCCAATGTTCTCGCTTCTCTTCTAATCGATTATCGCCCATCGCGCCTGAACTCCTAAACGCGCCTGAACCCGGGACACGTTCCTCTAGACGCGATAGATAATTGAAAGCAGTGCTCCACCCCGAAACTATTATATAAAGGTTGCTCCTTTCTTACGTGTGAGTGGTCCCACCTTCCTTTCCCTTACCCCTCATGATCATTGGCCGCCCCCTTTAACTCTTGCAAGTGAAACCTATTCGCTTTCGGTAAGTGTTTATTTCGTGTTTAATGGTATGAAGACATTGCACTCACATTTTTTTTCTAAATAAGGTGCGGAGGTGAGTTGGATAACGATAGTTATGTCTACTTGAGCAAACCCGAACCTAATTCCAAGTTACCAACCCCCCGCGAGCACCGATTCCTTGTCGTAAAACGTTTCTTCGCTCGACATCAGCTACTCCTTGCTTGTTGGAACATACCCGTCCAAACCCGAGGGCCGAGGTGTCCAGCGAATCTCATCATCCTCTCCATTCATGCCTGGAGAAGCTACCGAAACCCAAACGATCATTGACGAGTCTTCTTCCCATGAAAAGGCTCACAAGATCCTCTGCGCCTTGGACAGCATTACTGGATCACTCGGCGGCGGCCTTCACTTCTCTGTAGCAAGAACCTGGTGTCATGAAGACAATATGATTGTGGGTCAAAGGTCAAACTCCTGAGTTGTGTGTAAGTGTTATACATGATGCATGAGGCATGCTAAGTGTTACTAGCGTATTCGGTAATGTGACAAGACTGGTCCGTTTTAAAACAGGAAGAAGAGCGCGCATAGAAAGAGTACATGAAAAGAAAATGTTGGAATACCACAAGGAACGAGGTTTTGTGCAAGTTACTGGAGACGTTTCTTCAATGAGACGTCAAGGTATATGACCAGGTGCTCACCATAAAGATATTTGGACAGATTAGATATGCAACTTGAAGGTTTCCGGTCTCTCCGGTACTTGTTCGAGGCCTTTCCATAGCCACACGGGGGCACGCCAAATCTCTCCATCGACGACAAATTCAACAACACCCGTCGGGATCAGCACCCGATTGGGTGCGTTAGGCGGGAGATTGTGTTGATCTTCCATCCACTGGCATACAGCGAGCTCGACACAAGCCCTAGTTATCTTCTTCCGTGGAAAGCAACGTGGCACCACTCTTATCATGTCGTCGTTCGGAGCTAGGATAAATATCTTCTTTGCAGGGGGATCGGTCGCCAGTTCTCCGTCCTTCACTTTATAATCGAATCTCGGATTCTGTGGTACTTGTCCTGCGGGCGCATAAGCTGAAGTTACGCCATCGAAGGGACTGAAATCGTCCATCGTTATCGGTTCATCATCATCTGAGGAACCTTCGTCGCTAGACCCAAAGGTAGGGGGAAGGGGGTCGAGGACTCGTTTCGGGCCGTCACTCCTTAAGAGTTCTTCACAAAGGAAGCGATGGCCGGTAAATACGGCTGTATTGGGAAAGGGCATTTGAACGGGGAAGTCGTCATCGAATAACGGATCCATTGTGAGTCATAAGGCACCGATGTTTTCTGGGAGCCACGTTGATAAGAGCCACTCGCAGCAATAATTTGCACTCACGTCTATGATAGCGCCTCCTAGGTGGTGAATTTCGAAACCGCGTACGAGGCAAACGATCTGTCGAATACTGGTCAAATTTTCAGACGTGGCTCGCACAGCATTCCAATGGCAGGCACATACGTTGACTGGAGGCCGATACGTACGGATCCACGACTGTCGGGTGTGAGCTTGTCCTAGGAAAGATTTGAGAGCCGTGAAGTCCTGGAGAGCGGGAACTGCTCTTAGAATATTGCTACGTTGTTGCGCAAGCGTAGTGAGTGGTAGGGTGCAGAGTGGCGATGTGATGCCGAGGCAGTGTTTGTACGAAATTGGAAGCGGAGCTATTGATGGAAGAATACAAAGAATGTTGTGATGGGGGTTCTATACACCCTCCACCCTCCCCCCCTACCTTTTGTCGTGGATACGCATCTTTCATGTTATTCACGGTCTTACAATGCGAAAATTTCATTGTATATTCTTCTGATGTCGCATTGCGAGAACTCCCAGTCTAACGCCGCAGTTCTGCCCTACTTGGCATCCGCTTGAAATCGTGTTCGAGTTCAAGATAAATTTATAAATGCATGTCGGGAAAACGTGTCGAGAATTGCTATATATATATAATATAATATAAAAACCATTCACCATTCGAAGACATGGGGACCATCACCCCGGCCGGGATGAAAGGTCAATGTTTCCATATCAGCACTCGATTTCAGATTTCGGGGCTGTGCGCCGAGAGTCTAGTACAAGGCCCGAGAAGTGAAGTCGTCGATCGTTGATAATGAAGTCTAGTTTTGAGAACCGCCGTCCGTTGAAAATGCTGCCAGCAGCGATATGACGAAGACGGCGATGTTTCTTTTTCTAACCTTTCGATGCCAAAATTATGAACTTGGGTACGTGGCCGAGCGCATAAATAACCAGATTATTGACCGATCCCACCAAAGGGTATTACCACTGTTCGCGCGAAGATCCCTTCCATAAAAAGTGTATGGAGCTTTATGACCAGGTTGTGACAACTCAACAAGCATGAACTGGCTTCTAATACTTATCAATGAAAATTTACGGAGTTATCTTTAGACTTCTTAATGAATGGTACATGCTCGTAACGAGGAGGATAAAATCGGGAGCGAGGGTATCACCGTGTTCAGCAACCCCAAAGCTCGGATTTCAAAAGTCATAGTGGCGGAGTTCGACCGCACACTCGTGAAGGTGGGTGTGTTCGGGGAAAATGGGGTACGTCTTTCGGTGTAACCAGTCATAATTTTATACAACTCACCCATTATAAACCCTCAGCCTGAGTCGTTGTTCATGCTAGCTGGAGCCTGTGGTTCCACCTCCGCGCGCCCTTGTGGCGTTCAGTGGATAGCCAGATCTTTGCTTCCGCTCCGCTCCGCAACGAAAGCTCAACCGTTTCTACGAGTTCATAGTGACCACCACGATAAGTTTCCGGATTTCAACGACAATGGCATCTTTATATGCTCGGCTACGGCCCAAGGTAAGCTCTAATTCATTTAGATCTTTATCAAAGAAACCAGTGTTTTCTTAGTCCGCATTCAGCGCTACAATGCTCGGCAGGTCACCCTGAAGGAACCCTCGTGAACGGTGCAGAGGCGATGGAAAGGTACTGGGAGAGAGTATGATTGCAGTATGATTGCATAGCCTATGTCGTTTTTGGTCTATTGGGTCCGAAAATCGCCCAGGTATGGAGCGCTCTTGGAAATTTTGACTGTTACTTGACATCATTGGGGCCAAATGCCATCTTACACCGGACTTCTTGGCAAGGCACCGATTTGAGATCTATTTCAAGGCCATGAATTTGGTGCTTTTCTCCCCGAAGATGTCATACTGTAGCCTGTTGCCCAGTGCCGAACTATGCGGACCCATCCACGCGCTCAGTTCACTGCCTCTCAAGAGCTCTTAGGCGGCGGTCGTAGGTGCTGAAGCTAAAGCATTAAAGCATAGCCCGTAGGAGCGCGTAGGTTTCTAGAAAGACGCTACGAGCTTCCCGTGTGATTTTTTTGGTCAATATCAGCACGGCTTGCGCGCGGCGGTCCCACGGAGCCAATCAGGTAACGGGGCTGTGCCACTAAGATACTTAATCGGTTGACCCATTGTCCCCACATTTTACTCCTCCCAGGCTTACTTTCGGCTTTCAGTTGCTTATAAAAGCCAATCTAAAGTCTAGCGCACAGGTACTCTCCCACATTATGGTGTTCATCCCTGGTATCTCAAAGCGAAATCGCAAACTCGAGAGACGCAAAGGCGGAGGAGGTGGTGGTAGAGGTGGTGGTGGTGGTAGCAGTGGCGGCCGCGGTGGCGGAGGTGGAGGAAGCGGTGGGAGTGGAGGAGGGCGTCCAGGATCTATCTCTAGTGGCGGGGCCGGAAGGTCTACCTCAAGCCGATCCTTTGGTGGTGGCTCCCCTTCGGCAATCCCGCGAGGACAACCCTTCGCCGGTCGACAACAAGGCGGAGGCAACAGAAACCAGATCTATGGCTCAAGGTATGCATCTCAGCATCGTCTTTAGCTAGTTTGTCACTAACGTGGATTAATTTACCTTAGAACTTATGGAAGTGGTTATCCTGGTGGATCGAGTCGCGGTGTTGCTGGTCTTGGATTTCCTTTTTTCTTTTATCCCGTCGTATTTGGCGCCGGGGCCATCGGAGGGGGAGCCCTAATATACCATGAAGCAAACGAGGTACGAATATCAAAGGACTTTCATCTTCATCATTATTGACGCCACATGCAGTATGGCGATATCCATAACACTTCGCGTCCTGGAGGTCCTCTTATGATTGCCACATTTCCGTCCAACTCCAACTCCAACTCTACTTTCCGTTTGCTAGCTGACAGCTCGACTGTCAGCTCTTTGATATCTGACGTTGTTGGCGCTTGTGGCTCTCAAATCACCAATGCCTCATCCATAGCACCCTCGACCTACAATGATGCTGGCCCACCAGGTCCAGGACAAACAGTCCAGTATTATCGAGCGAGCAGTATTGCCTTGTCGCTAGACTCGTATAACAATACTGCTGCGTTTTCGAACGACACAAATGCCCAGAATTCCCCCCTTCCCAGCAATATTGACAGCACTTTATTGGGTTGCTTGAACGATACCATCGGCCAAAATGCACCTCTTGTTGATGGTGCTTTTGGTCTCAAATTCTCCTCTCCGTCCAATTTACTCCTCGTCGTGCTGGTGTGGGTCGTATCCCGGCTCGTGTCTCATGTTTAATGCTTTTGTTAATTGCTTGCTTTTATGAGACGAAACTCTAGATGAGTATTTATGAACTTTTTTTGTATTACAAATTCTACGAATACCATGATAATGGATGGATTTTTATGTGAACGACGAATGTTGGAGTTGAGATGTTTGTTAAATTGAGATTGCTGATCAGAGGCGCTGAGACTTGGACGATTTTGAGATGTCCCACCTTATTGTTTTCTGTCCACGCTTTGACCGTCTGTCCGATCTTTTCCCTTACTCTAGGGATCTGGTAATGGATCCGACGCCCAAATCAGCCATTGGGCTCTCATGGTCGACCAGGTCCAATTTCCTAACCCAAAATTCGTATCCGCCAACCCGTGCTGCTCTTTTACATACCGGCCTTTGCAACTAGTGATGTAACTGATCATGATGTCATATCTAATCCTGACCGCAGATGCCATCATGTCAGAAATGCGACAATGAAGATCTCAACCACTGTTAAAACATAGTTCCCACGATTGGCTGTAAGCTATCAATGTGAAGTCGACTAGAATTCGTACAGGGCATGATGGTGTCAGAAAAATAAATTTTCCCTCAATCTTATTTCTTTTTGAGATAATCCACCATTTGGCTTGGCAACAAGTTCTATCACAGCTGATTGATGGTGCATCAGGAAAAGTAAAAAGGTAAAATTGCTATGACGCATTGCTACTGATCCGGTTTCGGTCGATGAGGTCTTAATTTTGCTTTCCCACTGATTGCTTCGACCCATTTTTATTCCTCTTCGTTCGGGTTTGGATCGCATCCCCACTCGTGGGCTTGCTTTAATGCTTTCGTTATCCTATCTGTTTTCGAGACAGCATTCTTATAAGCATGGAATTTAACAATTATTTGATTTTACAAATGTAAATGATAATGCAACATATAATTCGATAAGGGTCCGATGTAATAATGGGTGAATAAATGAACGAGTGTGTAGATCATTGAATAAATGAGTGAATAAATGAGTGAATAATGATGAATAAGCATATGCATGGGCGTGAACGAGCGTGTGGATCATTAAATAAATGAGCGAATAAATGAATAAGAATATGCATGGGCGTGTAAATGAGTGTGTGGATGATTTCGTGAAGGAGTGTGTGAGTGTGTGTGTGAATGAGTGGATGGGTGGATAAATAATGCATGAATGAAAGTGGGATATCTCGGTAGCAAATAATGAAAGACAGGTTAAAAAGGTCGGTTTATGCTGAAATTGCAGTAACAAGCCAGGGTTGCTGAGGAGTTGCGGCAAGAGGTGCGCAATGACCGGAATTGGCTCTTGTTGGCTTAAAGCGCATTTCCGGCTTCTATAAAGTGGCGATGGAGCTATCAGCTACGAGGATCCACGTAGGATCATATGGTACTTGCCAGGGGTATATTACTTGAAATCTTTGCAAAGCTTTGTCAGAATATTACGGTCAAGCTGCATGGTAGAACATACTTGTAGACTCGGGGATCTAGTCGGGATACGCCTCGCCCGTTCATTTTTCAACCTAAGTTTCTCGGCTTCCCGCAACGTTTCATGACTTGTCTTTATCGTAGCGCTATCAATTGATTTAAGTAGAGTCAGCTTGTAAAGGCTGTCCGGGTTAGTGAAAGAGCTTGCCGCAGATCAGGGAAGAGTTCTCCGAGTGGGGGACACTTTTTGCCTAGCGTTCGTCAGTAATAACCAGTCTCCTCCTTGTGCTAGCACTCGATATATACTTACCCCGAAGGTAATTATCCAACGCCTGACTCGGCAGTTAGAAACCAAAGGAACTTATATATAAAACGACTTACCCCAGCCAATGTGTCACCGCCTCGAGACTCCACGATCGACTGAGAATCTCTACAGGCAGAAAGGCATATCTAGGAACACATGAGACTCTGCGAAGGGCTGAGAGAAACTGCATTCCACAACTTACGATGTTAGGTTTGATGTCTTCTTCTGTGATTCTGCAGTTTCCATTGCAAAAGTCACCCTTCGGGTTCAAACTTGCAACCGCATCGAGATGTTTGATGGAAACCTTTCTGAGGCGGCGCTCATTACAAAGGTCGTGTCTCAAGTCTTCGGAAGTGACAGAATAAGTAATGTGGACTGCGACAGTTCAGTATACAATTTGTGGCATACCTAACAGTGTCCCTGATGTACAAGTGTCCATCACGGCCTAGAAAGTCACCTTGATCAGGTAAATGCAGATGAGTGATACATAGATAAATTGAATGACAATCAATTGGCAGTCCACTTGAGCCTGTGTCAACGGTTGTATTAAAGTCGAGTGGAGGTCCTGTATTCGAAAGAGTGGTGAGATATTGATATCTTCCTGATTGAACCCGGCTAAACCTACGTCATCCACGATTAAAAGAGTGTTTATTTCACCTTCATTGGTCACAGCATCGACAGGAATTAGACCTGGTCAAAAGGAAAAATAAGTTTAGAAAGATGCAGAGGAATTCTGAGAACGTACATTCATCCATGTGATCACGTTCGTTGCCCTGGATTCTTTCCTTCCGTTGGGTAGCATGACCCGCATCTAAGGCAGGTACTCGTCAGTTTCAATCTTGAAATCATGATTTTCATGACTTGCAATAGAAAAAGAAGTCATCCCCGTCACCCGGATTCTGCACCAATCTGCTTATTTCCCGTAACTACGATGTCCGTATGTCAGCTACAAATTGGAAGATTATTTGAAATTCACGGACGATATTAGCTTGTTCTGGCTGAAGGTGTGAAGGAGTGGCTGGTTCGTCTGTCATGATAACAATATCCTTTTCTTCGTAATGGTAAAGCTCTGTCCCGGAGTGAGATGAATTATCTGTAGCTATAGAGAATCCAGTCAGAAAACTCACCGATCAACACTTGTTTCATCCGTTCCACATCTTTCCATGGCATTAGTAAAGTCCTCTCTCGCAATTTTGTCTGCCTATATGTAATCCCTATCAACAAAGCCTTCCGATTACCCTTGCTTGGTTTCCCGCCGTTCGAGTTACTAGATTCTCTTCTCCGTCCTAGCCTATTGCCCACTAGATAACTCGTCGCCTGGAAAGCATCGGTCCCATTACCTTCCTCCGGCAAAGGCTGCGCCGACATTGGCTGAGGTGAACCCCGAAGGCGCGGTGAAGAACTGGAGGGATCCAGCAGGAGAGGAACATCTTCGTCACCAATGTGTTGATTATGGCAATGCGACGAGGTAGATGACCCTAGTTCAGGAGCAGGATTTGGCAGATGAGCAATGCTTTGGTTGTCCGGCGTGCGGAGAGAGAGATGGGGTTGGGGTATGCGAATGACTTCTGTGCCCACTCCGCGAAGAAGAATACTGAGGAGCAGAGCAATCTTATTTTGATCGTCCACAGAGCGAGCATCGGGACGAGGCAGTGAAGTAGCGTGGTGTTCGACGTTTGGTGGCATAGCAGTGTTATGTTGCGAGTGCAGAAAGGTTGAACACGAAAATGAGCCAACAACTGAGTAGGTCCAAAAAACGGAGATTATATAGAATGTCTTGCAAAGACGTACATAGAAATTATCGGAAAAACAAAATCAGCAACGCTTTGCAACTTTGTCTTGAATCGGCACAATGGTATACATAGTAACGCACTGATGCGTAGTCAAGACATCTCGTTCCCCACTTTGAGAAAAACGCGATAATGCGTATGCAGATACAATAACCACGAGAGGGATGTTGAAAGTATAAGAAGTTGGTAACTGATCGCGAGATACTCAGCGTTTCGATGTCCGCGTTGTCATAGAGGGCCCTAATCATGAAACCAGAACTGAATGTCGTTGGCGACCTTATTGTGACCCTTCTCGGTTGCGAACATGGTATTGGGAGAGCCGAGCAGTGGTATCCATCCCTTGCGGCGAAACATGTTCGACGTTCCGCAACAATAGCGAAAGTATGGAACTAGGTCCCTGACAACCTGGCCAGTGCAAATCGACTAATTCCGAGGACTATGTGCCAACCAATGCCAACATCGACTTGACGATTCAGAATAGAGAGCCAGCTTCTCCCACTATGTACCAGGTTTGTCGTCCGCCCAGAAGTGGTACATACAATGGCCGTTATCGTTTGGGGAGGAGAGTAAACAGGAATAAACAACCTGGTTATTGCTGGGAACACGGAATCTGCCGGTGTGTAACACAAATCATTGTCGCACCCACGTCGAAGTTTATTGTGCTATAGTGCTACCATTTCATTGATACCAGCGAGCTCAACACTCAAGAGCGACAGAAGTGGAGTGCTTGGCTGCCTAGGCTCCTTACAATGAGAGACTTTTCACTCGGCATGGACGTATGTCAATAACCAGAGGGTCTTTCTGAAATACTGATTCCATGGTATGTTAGGGTGTCGGATGATTGAATGGATTAATGATGAAGCATAGGAAGCGGTAGGTGTCCCGTCGAGCTAATGACATCACTCGCCAGCGGTCAGCGCTCACCAGGCTCACGCCTCCTTGTCTTCCGCCATACTCGGAGAACAGGAGAGTGAGAGGCATAGAAGAATTCCGGTCACATCTTCGATGACTGTATGTTCACCGGCCCTCGTATCAGCGACCGTCTAGAATAATTTGAGATATGGATTCAAATTCGGCGGCCTCATCTCAACATAAACAGGATATTTCCAGGCTGGACACGAGTACCTACATCCAGCATATATCGCGACAATCCCAGGGACGTACAAAAAGTTGACATCGCGTCATGAAATTCCACTGAAATTCCGTAATCGTAGCCTTAGGGACACGCAGGGGACACGTCCTCAGTTTTATATGACCGTAGTCAAAACGCCGCCGGTAAGTATGACATAATTGACATCTGGTATGTATATTAATGGCGCTCACGGATCACCCCATTTAGTAGCGTTTTGGCCTTGGTCAATTGATGGGCGGCGACACAACTTTTTTCACGATCTCAGAGGTCGTTCTTGTTCAAACGGCGAAAGCCCAGATCGAAATTAAGAGGGATCCTTGGCCGCCAAATCATACGGCTGTCTCAGGACGAGCGACCGCCCCTGGACTGCCCAGCTGTTGTCCAACCGAACTTGTCCCGCAGTATGACGTAATAACTTTCAACATTATATGAGACTTAGTAATTTAGGCTAATCGGCAGAAGGAGACGTAATAATTCACGTAAATGGTACTAGAAGCTCGCATAGGTGAAGGGCCGCTGGCATTTAGAATGTTGTGTATGTTTTGGTCGGAGAGATTCAGCATATATAAGAACACGGCGCAACGAACCATTTCCTTGTGAACATGCTCTCCTCCAAATTATTCTCCCTTCTGAGTTTCGCTGCAGCTGCTGTTGCTCAAGGATTCCCTAGTGGGCAGTTCTTTATCGCTAACGTCGAGTCTGAACTGGTCTTGGCCGTCGAAGGCGGAGTTGGGGGTTCAAGTGTAGGTGCCGAATCTGTTCAACCTCTTGTTCGATCATTGACTTATTGTTTAGCCTGGTGCATTCGTTGTCCTCGCAGAACAAAACGCAAGCGATGATGCACAGATCTGGTCATACGCTGAGGGCCGTGGATTCTTGACGAACAATGCCTCTCACCTTGTTCTTGAAGTGCCCAGTGAGTTGCAGCTGCGTACTTATTTGTCCGTTTGGGTGGCGTGAACTTTCTTCTTTTAATAGGAACAGATGGCCAGGTCAATTATGGAACCAGGCTGGAGTTAGCAGAGCCCAGGAATGAAGCCAATGACGATTTGACTCAGTTGTGGGACTATGATGGAGACGCACAACATTTGTTCACACTAGCCGATACTAATGCATGCCTTGCTGCGAATAGCTCAGTGCAGTATGCCATAGTTGACGTTTGTGACTCTCAAGATAACGATTCTCAACAGTGGAGATTCGTCAGTGTCTGAGACCCGATCTTCTCTTCTGCGTAGACACAATGACTGCAGCGGCGGAATCACCATTCATAGATTTTCTACCTCGCCTTATGGTGACCATTTTAGACTTCGTAACTAATAAACCCTGGTTTTTTGCTTTTGGTTTTACAAAGTATGCCATAAAATGATTACACAATTATTCGTGCGTCCTACATCCTCGTGCCCAACTCGTGCCGGTGTCTATACGAATTTCCGGGAATTAGACTCTACCAACTTAAGGCTTCAGCTGTAAGCGTGTATGGATTACGCTGCCATAGTACATCTTCTTGGCATCTTCGCAAATACATGCTGACAAAATGACAAATGTTGATGCCGACCGCGAGAGTTCTCACGATGAACAGTTCTATACATAGTACAGTGGCCTCGTTCCTTCCAGCGTATATACGCTTAACAGCATTGATAAATGTGTACGTCTTCCAATCTTCTTCGATATCGTCGATTACTATTCTCCAATCCATTGAGATACTCGGATGCTTCACCTGATTTACAGTCTCTTATCAAGCAGGGACCGTTCTTGTTTAAATGGCGAATGTCCAAATCGAAATTAAGAGGGGCTCTTGACTGTCTAATCTTACGACTGTCTCAGGTCGAGAGATTCCCCGCTGCCCAACTGTTGTCTTGAACCGACTCAACTTGTCCCGCATTATGGCCCTGCAGTATGTAATAACATACATTCGTGGCTCCAACAACCAACACTACATGAGACTTAATAGTTCAAACTTCAGGCTAATCGGCAGAAGGGGTCGTAATAATTCATGCCAAATGGCTCCAGAAGCTCACATAGCCGGAGGGCCGCTGGTATCCACAGTGTTGCGTATTTTTTTGGTGGAGAAAGCCAGCATATATAAGGATCCGGCGGTGGCGTTAAACGAATCATTTCCTATTGAACATCATGCTCTCCTCCAAATTCTTCTCCCTTCTTACTTTCGCTGCCGCTGCTGTTGCTCGAATCCCAACTGGCCAGTTCTTTATCACTAACATCGAGACTGAAAAGGTCTTGGAAGCCGGAAATGGGAGCTCAGGTGTAAATGCCGAATCTGTTTCAACTTCCTGTTTGATCATTGACCTTCTATTTAGCCTGATGCATTCATTGTCGTTGCGAAACGCAACAGACGCAACAACGCCCAAATCTGGTCACACACCAAGGGCAGTGGATTCTTAAGAAACGAAGCCTCCCAACTTGTTCTTGAAGTACCCAGTGAGTTTGAGGTTGTGTAACAAATCGTCTGTGTAGGTGAATTTAATGTTTTTCTATGCATAGGGACGAATGGTGCTGTCGAATATGGAACGAAGTTACAGGAAGGGGAGCTTAGGGATGAAGCTAATGTCGATTCGACTCAGTTGTGGGACTATGATGAAGACGCACAACATTTGTTCACACTGGCCGATACTAATGCATGCCTTACTGCGGAGGGCTCAGCGCAGTATGCTATAGTTGACTTTTGTGACACTCAAGATAACGATTCTCAACGGTGGGAATTAGTCAGTGTCAGAGATTAGACAGAATGACCGCCACGGCGGATCACCAGTAGGAGGTTCTCCACCTCGCCTTATGGTGACCACTTAGACTTGTAAAACTGAAAGCAAAAAATGTATAGCATTTAGAATTAATTATCTGTGAAGCAGGCTACAAAATGATCACGCAATTATTCGTGCGTCCCACATCCTCTCGCCGGTGTATATACGAATCAAGCTACCTTCGGTCATGAGCGCATACGGACTTACGCTGTTACATCCTCTGCCACGCCTCATCTTCGCAAGTACTGACAAGGAGGGTTGATGCCGACCGTGAGAGTTCGCACGGTGAATGATTCTAAATATAACAGCGGCCTCGTTCCTTCCAACGTATTACGCTTAACAGCATTGAGAACGTGTGCGTCTTCCGATTTTCATCGATACCATCGATTACTCTTCTCCAATCAATTGAGATACTCGCATGCTCACCTGATTTACAGTCTCTTATCAAGCAGTCCCTGGGGCTGTGACCGTCGAAATCTCCGCAAGCTTTATTTGGGTATAAACTCTTCACAGCATTCACTAACCGGGCAGATTCCGTGACCACCAGCAGGGATGGGTGTCATGTTTGTGGGCAACCCAAGAAACTCGTGGAAGCAACGTTACTGCGCGCCTTGACTTTTGACTCTTACCATCATCCTTTCGCTCTACCTTTTGCCTACATGACCAACCCGCCCTTGCCACCAAGCGGGAATGAGGAGCGATGGAATGGTCAAAGGACTGTGCCTGTCGATGCTTCCGGGTCTCACCCGCCTCGTTTGTTCCCACACCCTCCTATAGTGGGCTACGGACCAGCCCAGGCAGGAAACTTCCAACGGCCTTTGGCGCCACCCGTTTTCGTTCAGAACCAATTCACCGATACTTATGGGTTGCCTCAGAACCACTTCCCCGGTCTCCGATTCCGAGCGAATGAGCATCGATATCGTGTGCCACCCGTTTTTCCCCCATCTTCGAATTCCACCGAGGGATTACGCTCTTTTGTTCAGAACATGAGCCATTTGAATGATGATGGACATCATCATCGAGCTAGTAGTATGCCGCCTTTGAGACGTCCTCCTCATTGGGAAGACGACCCATATGCTGCGAGCTCTTTCCGAGAATCGGATGCCGCGGGAGATCGGGGCGTTTTCCCGGGACCTCATGGGCATTGTTGTCAGTCAGAACTCCATCATTATCATCGCCATCCGGTATACGCGGGGGCGCCTTCTTCATTTTGTGGCGACGGACACCGCTCACCTCATCATCCTGGCTTCTGGACTTGCAATGGCTATCCTCATCATTGCACTTACGGAAATAGCTGTGGTTCTCCTTGTGCGAACTCGGACAACCGACGAAATAGTACACTTACTTATATTGGACCTCCTACTTGTGGCGGAAATGGTCATTGCGGTCATTGTCTTCCATCTTGCGGGCATGTTACGCCTGTTGTTCCTTCCTCTCAGCCACAAACACAGCTTAACACGGAAGATACTATTCTTCCCGCCGGACGAATTTCGAGGGAGCAACCCTCGGGTGATACGAGGAACGGTTGGGGTGATGTGGGAAGGTGGTTAGGAAAACGACTCTGTAAGTCAATTGAATTTATATATCACAAGAAAAGAGCACGAGTCACAATTACGAACATTGTTCCAAACAAACAGCCGCCGCCAAACGGGTAATTCCAAAGACATTCAAGCCATCAAACACGCGACGACAAACAGAAGACGACTTTGAGCGCCCACAAGAACCCGACTCGCATGCAACCGCAACCCTCAATCCTTCTTCATCCCCCAGCGAAGCCGTCCCTACAGTCGCAACCACCTCATCTCAAATCGGAGAAAACTCGAATATTTCTTCTGAAACCACGACTGGACTTAATCCTTCATCGAGCGGCGATGATACTACCGCTATACATGATGAATCAATCCCACGTCCCATTTCTTCAGCATCCACGTGTCAATGTAACCCTTCTACCGTCACCCTGCACCGCATGCTCCAACACAAACCCTTTGACACATTTGAATTACAATGGAATATCACCTTACCTCCCAAAGGTTTCGTCTTCTGGGCCTCCACCCCCGAAGAAATCCTCTCTGGTCGACCCGTCTCTTTTCCCGATGACGCCCTCTTTTCCGAATTCGCTACAACACCACCTATGCGTCATATGTTCATCAACGCTCTGGGTGATTTTCCTTTAGAAAGATGTCAAGGTGATCCAGATCCTTCAAGAAGTAAAGATAAAGAACGTCACATGTACGCTTCCCCGGGTATCTTCAACGGCACCAGCAACGAAGAGAAAATCGAATTACGTACCCTCCCTTGGCCAATTCGTATCACAGGAACCTCAACACCTCACGGTTACATCACATTATGGGACATCTTCCGTACCATCCACCTCAATTTCCAACAATACATGCAAAAAGAAGAATACGACCTCTACATCATCGAACGAAAACGGTTGATCGCTTCAGCTTATCATCAACGAAAACGAGTTTTAGATGGGAAACGCAATTATCGTCCGATGTTTGGACAGATTCCTGAGACGGAGATTATGGAGAATTATATTGAGGATGGGTATATGAGGTGCGATTATTTGGGATCATCGCTCATATTTAGAGGATTAGAGGCTAATCCGGATGGCGTTGGATATACACTGTTTTTAGGACCGCACTGAATGTAAAAAACCCTGTTGTATTCTATGGTACTTCATGGGATTTTATGCTTTCCCACTTTCTCTCTCCGTTGCATTATATCTGCGTTATCGATTTAGCAAACAAAAAAATAAAGAACGGAAGTTATATACAGGTAAAATCGATTTTATCATTATTCAAATCACGACTTCAACGACCATAATACTAGTCAGACCAAGTAAACCACCCAAAAGAAAAAAAAACATGACTGTAATGAACATTTCCACCACAAGTACTAGGAGGTGAAAGTCACCAACACGGATGACCACACGGAAGTCGCGACACGTTGAACTAGTGTATTTGAAAGGGAGGAAAAACGAGTTGTTACAAAAAGAGACTGTCCCTATTCTACGTTGCCCTACAGTCTAAGTATCATTCTGACTCTCTGGTCTTCTCCTTCATTACCTGCACCAAGATCCCGCTCCTTCACATTAAATCTTTCGTATTCCCTTTTCTCGCTGTTTTTGCTCTCTCTCCCTCAACACATCCTCTTCTCTCTTACACGTCATGTCTCCACCGCTTCCCTGTCTTCCGCTTAATATGGGTCCGAAAGCCGACGATGTAAGTCCCCTTATAGGCGGTCCTTTTTCAATCTCAACCTTTCCTCACTCAGCACATCCATGAATTGCACTTGGGTTCACTAGAGACTGTTTTATAACATTGTCATGAGGACTCTCTGGGGACAACCGTCGTTTCATCGCTCGGTCTGTTTGGTAAACATCGAGTCGTTGTCAGTCACTGATTCTGAAAGAATATAACACTAATACAAGTACAATTAGATAAAACTACGGAGAAGAAATATCGGGCCTACCTCAGTCTCGGGGACGAGAACTGAGGTGTACATGTGTTTTGCGCTTCGTTTGTATACTACAAGTGGAACCAATATAAAAGGAAATTTTCGTCATACCTCTCATACTTCCTGCCACTCCTATACTCAACACGAGTTTGCCTATCCAATAGATTCTTTGTGTTCTCTGACTTCTACCGCACTACACATAGAAGAACTTTGCATTTTCCGGTCACATCAAGTTCGATGAGTGAATGTTCCATCAACACGAAAGCAGACATTCACTGGCACCGGCCCTCGTATCAGCAACCGTCTAGAATAATTTGAGAGATGGATTCAAATTCGGCGACCTCATCCTAACATCACTTCCAGACGGGACAAGTACATACATACAGCTGGCAGTGTTGTGCAGCTGCGCAGCTTTGACAGCTGATGCGGATGGCATCCGAGCTGCTGATGGCATCTGCTGCCGTCAAGCTGCCGTGACGCCGTCCGCACATCATTGATTGATGGTTCCCACGCAGCCCCAGACGCTCTCGAGCTGCCAGCAGCTTAAGTCACCTGACACGTAACGTGATCACCGATGGAGCGCCACTTCGAACTTCGTAGAGGCTGAAGATGATGAAGAAACGGATTTGATATCTCTCCTGGTAGCCCTTGGACAGAGAGGAGCCCTTTAATCACACCTCAACGTATTGAGAATCAATCTATGGTCGGTTTGCCGTCGCGTCGTTTGAGGAGGAGCTCGGGGTATGTTGAATGCACACGGGGACAGCAATGCCGAATTCATTCAATGCATATAACCAAATCAATAGTCCGATCTCTTATCCATTCAGAATTGAGCTGGAAATCACATTATCTTTCTTCAGTAATTCTTATCATCAAGTAAACCCTGCCTGTCTTCCCGCTGACACTCATTGGGCGACTTTTTGATGGGATCAATCAAAGATGCCGCTGCCATCCGGATGAGTGGCAGCTTTGCGTCATAGCTGCCGACTAGCGCAGCAGCTGGCAGCTTTGCACAACACTGTATGAGACTTAGTAGTTCAGGCTAATCGGCAGAATGGGACGTAATGATGCGGTACACGCAAAATGGCACCAGGAGCTCGCATAGCTGAAGGGCCGCTGGCATTTAGAATGTTGTGTATGTTTTTGTCGGAGAGATTCAGCATATATAAGAACACGGCGCAACGTTGAACGAACCATTTCCTCGTGAACATGTTCTCCTCCAAATTCTTCTCCCTTCTCACTTTCGCTGCAGCTGCTGTTGCCCAGGAAATCCCAGTTGGCCCGTTCTTTATCGCTGATTTCGAATCTAAACTGGTCTTGGAAGCCGGATTTATGGGCTCAGATGTAAATGACGAATCTGTTTCGACATCCTGTTCGATCGTTGACCCATTGTTTAGCCTAACTTGGAATCATTCATTTTCCTTTCAGAACGCAACGAAAGCAATAACGCCCAAATGTGGTCAACCGATGGGTATGGAACCTTGACAAACGAAGCCTCCAAACGTGTTCTTGAAGTACACAGTGAGTTTGCGGTTGCGCAATAAATCGTCTGTTTGGATGAATTGAATTTTCTTCTTCGCATAGCAACGAACGACGTAATCATTCATGGAACGAAGTTGCAGCTAGCATATAAGAATGAAACTGGTCACCTCGGGAATCAGGCGTGGGCCTATAATCCGGTGTCACGATTTTTGTTTTCACAAGTCGATGAACGTGCATGCATCCTCGTGAAAAGCTCAGCGCAGTATGCTGTAGTTGACTATTGTTACTCTCCAGATTACGATTATCAACGGTGGGATTTCATATAATAACTACCATTAGTGTGCCCCACATCCTCGTCCCGGTATATATCTATACGGAATCTTTTGAATCAAACTGCCTTCAATCATGAGCGCATACGGACTTACATTGTTACATCCTCCGCCATCCCTCATCTTCACAAGTACTGATAAAAATGTTGATGTCGACCACGAGAGTTCCCACAATGAACAGCAAGATAAATGTGTACCTCTTCCAAAAGTTTCATCGATATAATCCGAAACCCTCTCCACAGCACTCACTAATCTGGCAGGTTCCGTGACCCACCAGCAGGGGATGGGTATCATGTTTGTGGGCATTCCAAGAAAAAATTCGTGAAAGGCAACGTTACTGCGCGCTTTGACTTTTTGACTCTTACCATCATCCTTTCGCTCTAGTACCTTTCAGTGCCTACATGTTTGACCCCCGCCCTTGCCACCGAGCGGGGAACGAGGGAGTGACGAAACCGTTCCTTGTCGATCCCGGCCTTCCGCCTCGTTTGTTCCCATATTCTCCTACCAAGGCAGGAAATTTCCATTAAAATGGCCTTTGGCGCCATCCGTTTTCGTTCAGAACCCAATTCACCCGGATACTTCTAGCATTGTCGTGAGGACTCTCTGGGGACAACCTTCATCGTTCATTCTGTTTGGCAAACATCGAATCGTTGTCAGTCGCTGTTTCTTTGTGTTCTCTGACTTCTACCGCACTACACATAGAAGAACTTTGCACTTTCCGGTCACATCAAGTATGACGAGTGGATGTTCCATCAACACGAAAGCAGACTTTCACTGGCACCGGCCCTCGTATCAGCAACCGTATAGAATAATTTGAGATATGGATTCAAATTCGGCGACCTCAACTATTTATGACTGCGGCTGCACTGCAGTCAAAACGCCGCCGGTTAGTATGACATATATAAACGACATCAGGTAATTACATTGATGGTGCTCAGTCAGCGGCTCAGATCACCCCATTTAGCTAGCGTGGTCAAGGCTACATACAACACACAAACTTTTTTCACAATCTCAGAGGCCGTTCAACTTGTTTAAATGGGGAAAACCCAGATAGAAATCAAGAGGGGTTCTTAATTGTTAAACCATACGGCTGTTAGGACGAGAGATTCCCTAGCTGTTGTCTTGAACCGAACTTGTCCCGCATTATGATCCTGCAGTATGTCCTTAATAACTTTCGTTTGCGGCTTAGACATTATATGGGGCTTAGTGGTTCGGGCTAATCGGCAGAATGGGACGTAATGATACACGCAAAATGGCACTAGAAGCTCACATAGCTGAAGGGCCGCTGGCATTTAGAATGTTGTGTATGTTTTTGTCGGAGAGATTCAGCATATATAAGAACACGGCGCAACGAATCATTTCCTTGTGAACATGCTCTCTTCCAAATTATTCTCCCTTCTTACTTTCGCTGCAGCTGCCGTTGCTAGGGAACTCCCAAAGGGCCAGTTCTTTATCGCTAACGTCCAGTCTGGACTGGTCTTGGCCGCCGAAGGCGGAGTTGGGGGCTCAAGTGTAGGTGCCGAATCTGTTCAACCCCCTGTTCGATCATTGACCCATTATGTAGCCTCATGCATTGATTGCCCTTGCAGTACGCGACCCAGATGACAAAGCCCAAATCTGGACGTCCACTGAGTCTGACCCCGGAGTCTTAACAAACGAAGCCTCCCAACTTGTTCTTGAAGTACCCAGTGAGTTTGAGGTTGTGTAACAAATCGTCTGTTTAGGTGGATTCAATGTTCTTCGCATAGCGCAGGATGATGGTAAAGTCAGATATGGAACAGAGTTGCAGGTAGCGGAGCGTAGGGCTCACCTCAGTAACGATTTCACTCAGATGTGGGGCTATGAAGTTGCAGGCCCACAAGTTTTGTTCACAATAGCCAATGAGTATGCATGCGTCGTTGCGAATAGCTCAGCGCAGTATGCTATAATTAGCTATTGTGACTCTCAAGGTTCACAGTGGAGATTCATCAGTGTCTGAGACCCGATCTTCTCTTCTGCGTAGACACAATGACTGCCGCAGCGGAATCACCATTCGTAGATTCTCCACCTCGCCCTATGGTGACCATTTAGACTTTGTAAAACCGAGAGTGAAAAACGTATAGGATTTAGGATTTATTACTTACAATAGAATAATTACGCAACCACCGATTGTGCGCCCCACATCCTCGTCCCGGTATATATCTATACGGAATCTTTTGAATCGAACTGCCTTCTATCATGAGCGCATACGGACTTACGCTATTACATCCTCCACCATGCCTCATCTTCACAAGTACTGATAAAATGTTGATGTCGACCGCGAGAGTCCCCACAATGAACAGCAAGATAAATGTGTACCTCTTCCAAAAGTTTCATCGATATCATCCGAAATCCTCTTCACAGAACTCACTAATCTGGCAGGTTCCGTGACCCACCAGCAGGGGATGGGTATCATGTTTGTGGGCATTCCAAGAAAAAACTCGTGAAAGGCAACGTTACTGCGCGCTTCGACTTTTTGACTCTTACCATCATCCTTTCGCTCTAGTACCTTTCAGTGCCTACATGTTTGACACCTGCCCTTGCCACCGAGCGGGGAACGAGGGAGTGACGAAAACCGTTCCTTGTCGATCCCGGCCTTCCGCCTCGTTTGTTCCCATATTCTCCTACCAAGGCAGGAACTTTTGCATTAAAAATGGCCTTTGGCACCAACCCGTTTTTTCGTTCAGAACCCCAATTCACCCGGATACTTATAGGTTTTTACCTCTTGAGATTCCAGAAACCACCTTCTCCCCCTGTCCCCGAATTCAAAGGGGGAATGATGAGCATCGATATTATCGTTGTACCACCCACTTTTCTCTCACCATCTTCGAATCCCACCTCGAGCCTAGTAGGATTACGCTCTTTTGTTCAGAACTTGAGCTAGTTGGATCATCGACTTAGTAGTAGTACTGCCGAACTTTGAGATGCCCTCATTAAGAAGATGACCCGTATGCTGCGTTCAGGACCGCACTAAAATGTAAAAAAAAAAATCATGCTGTATTCTATGGTATTCTATGGTATTTCATGGTATTTCATGCTTTCCATTGCATTATATCCGCGTTATCGATTAAGCAAAAAACATTAAGACCAGAAATTATATACAATAAATTGATAAGAAAAAAAACCCCAAAACCCAAACCACCCAAAAAGACAAAAAAAAAAAACCGAGTTATAAACTACTACTACTACTACCGTCTCCCACGATAAGCCCTCCTTCTTCCACCTCGAACCTCACCCATCGGTTCCCCAACCAACTGCTGACGAAGCACAGGCAACTGATTCACATCATATCGCAACGGAATCAATTCAGGTAATCCCAACGCTCTCAAACCTTCATCCAACCCACCACCCCCACCCCTCCTCTGATTCCCTTCTAATGCTGGTAATACCAATCGATCTTCTATTCCTAGTCGAGGTCCTGGTGCTGGTGGTCGTGGTGGTGGGGTAAGAGCAGGATTACGCCGAATATTAAAATTATTATTATTACGAGGTTGTTGTTGTTGTTGTTGTTGTTGAGGTGGTTGAGGTTGAGCAAGAGGACCTCCTCGTCCAGCTCTATTCCTCAACACTCGACCAGCAATTTCAACACCTCCACCAGCAGGTTGATATCGTCCCATCATAGCCTGCGCAAACGCTTCCCTATCCGGAACCGCCTGTCGTTGTCGTTGTTGCTGTTGCCGTTGTTGTTGTTGTTGTTGCTGTGGCGCAAAAAGTCGATGAAAAGGAAGAGGAAGAGGAAGCAGAAGATGACGAACATGTTGAAGAGCCGCAAGATGTACATGATGAAGATGTTGGTGATGATGATGTTGTGGATGAAGATGTTGATGATAAGGATGCGGTCTCTGAACATCCACCTCTGGCATTCGATGTCGTCTCCTTCTAGGAACCATCACCTGAGGATTCGGATTCGGATTCGGATTCGGACGCTGGAATACCGGTTGCAATTGCATCGCAACAGGAACATGAACAAAATGAGGAGCCGCCGCAGGAGCACCAACAAAAGGCACAGCAGGACCTGCATTGTTCTGACGTTTCGCCGCCACTTTCGGTAACTCGACATTCAGATCGGATATCGAGACATCCGGATGTAGCGCACGAGTTTCCGCAATAGCCTTTTCCGCAGCATATTTCACCTGAAAAAAATAGAATCGTCAGTATATTATCTCGAAGTGCGAAGAAATAAGGGAAATGTACCTCATTTGCGTGCATAGCTTCGAGATCTTTATCCCAAAGCACGCACTTTGATGATGATTTCGAACTTGAAGCGGGATTATGAGGGTTTTGATTAAAGTGTTCATATCCCGTGATGATCTGGCGACACAAATAACACGACAAGGTCCTACAATTCGGGCACGCCATTTTATTGCACTACAAAAGGGGAGTCAGACGATGATTTTAGAGTTAACAAAAGAATCCTATACGTACGCCACCTTCTTTAATGAAAGCTTTTTTTAAAAAAAGACAATGTCAACATCGAGTTAACGAAAGCCAAAAGAACCCCGTACCTTTTTTACATTTCGGGCAATCCCTAACTAAGGCCTGCGTCATAGCCTCCTCCACCACATGCCTCGCATCCAACTTTTTATCCTTCTCCACCTCCTCACAACTCTTCGGCAAATGATCCAACTTTTTACATTTCCTACAACTCACCACACCACACCCGCCCTCCTGATTCCCACACCTAAACAACTTCTCGCCTTCAAATCCAACATCAAACACGCATTTCCATTCACAGAACGGACATTCTTCTAAACCTTCGAGGTTGGCGGAAGCGATTTCTTGGGCTTGGATGAGACGCTCGTAGAGGAGGTAGGTTTTAGGTGGGAGGACGCGGCTGAGGGCTGCTGCGGGGAAGACGTGGGAACATTGAGATTGGGACATGCACGCTATTTTGGGATTATGAGAGCCGAGGAGGGTAGAAGCGTATGAGCGGAGACAGGAATGACAAAAGAGATGGGCGTCGGGGCATTGAGCTAGTTTATCCTGTTGGAATTTTGATCACCCCCTCCGTAGAGTGTTTTGTAGGTGGAGAAATGACTTACGAAACGAAATTTGGAGAAACAACAGCCACATTCGATTCCGTTATCCATGTCTTCTCCATCCGAAGAGACGTTACCGTCTTCTTGGTCACCGTCCCCGGGATCAGCATCCTCACCGTCAGCGACTCCGCCTACTGTGCTCACGACCCAGTTTAATTCTTTATCGAATTCTGGGTCTTGTTTCAGTTTTTGTTTTCCCGGCCTATGTGGTCGTTGGAGAGGTTCATAGGGACGCCCTTGATACTGATTCCCTTCAAGTCGTTGATTCAAGTCACGTATAAAAAAATAGGTAGGGGCATAGAACCTGTTGTGACGTTCTAGTTGTTCGCGGAGATATGCTTTGGGTATATATGGATAGTCGGCCTGGAGTTGATTCTGAAATCAAGTCAGATAAAAGAGAAGAATTACAAAAGCTGAACACGTACGAGGGCGAGGGTAGGATAATCTGGTCCACCGAGGTGAGTTCGATCCAAGCTCAACCACATCGCGTCCTCGCTTTTTCTGGCTTTTTTATTTGGCCTATCGTTCGTAGCGGGAGAGTCCGCTTTGCGTTTTCCCTTGTCTAGTTTTTTGACTTTGGGGTAATTGACGTCTTCGAAGAGAAGATGTAGGACGTGTTCGACGGTGGCGGCTTCGAGGGTAGGAAAATGGTTTGCGACGAGGGTGGCACAATGGTCTGGATCGACGTCGGGGATGATCTCGAGAACCTGAGCGACGTAGCGAGACATGGTTTCTTCAGGAGTCTCGAGGAGGGGGAGGGGTGCCGGTGGAGGAACTTGTGGTTTCTTTGCAGGGGGATCTTCTAGAAGCCAGTCCAAGTCACTCGTCGAAGGACCTGGAACGGGGTTGTTTCGAGAAGAATTCGAGGGTTCACCGCCTGCATTGCCCATGTTGGATCCTCCTGCGATACCATTGTTTCCATTATATTTCTCAAAGAAATGAGTCAGTTCACGTTCGGCATCAATGACTTGATGGCGCTGGAGGTCTGGATGACTTTGTGTGAGTGTGGCGGCCGCATCCCGAGTTTTGACAGGGAGTTCCGCATCATCAGAAGACGCATCTAGGTCGATGACTGTAATTTTCTTTGAGGAAGCGGGTGGCGGAGAAGAGAAGAGCTCGAGGGTGTGTGAGAGAGAGTCGTCGTCGTCGTCGGTGAGCTCGATGACCTCGACGTCTTTCGCTTTTTGTTTTCCCTTGTGCTGGGGGAGAGGACTGGAAGAGAGAAAAAGGTCGAGGATTTCTCCATCGAGCATTGGGGGACTAATTCGAAAGAATCCAAGGAACGCTTGCGGTTTCTAACAAGTGCGGAGACAAACAACGACAAACAGTGCTCTTGTTCTCCCTTCGCGATGGCTGGTTTGTTGTTTTTTTTTGTGGCTGTAGTATGCGCTAAACTGACGGTGTTGCCAGACTCGACCACGCTGCCCTCACCGCCTTTTGACTCCGTATCTGCCCTCCATTTTGCGCCATCCAGCCCAGACCGCCTTCTCGTCTCCTCCTGGGACACGGTATTTCTTTTCGTTTCTCGTCTGATTTGTCTTCTCAACTTGCGCAGACAGTCAGATACTACGACACCTCCGACACTGCTCCCGAACTCAAAGCAAAATTTGATCACCGCGCTGCTGTTCTCGCGTGTGCCTTTTCGGATGACGCGCATGGCTACAGTGGAGGACTTGATACCTCTGTTCGCGAGTATGTTCGCGTTTTTCTGTACACACACACGCGATACTCACCCGCGGTCTAGACTCGACTTGAGTACCGAAAAAATCACAAACCTGGGCCAACATGCGGATACCATCTCGTCCATGTCCTGGTCCAACTCCCAAAGTTCGCTTCCTTCTCCCTTCCTAACCCTCCCCACATCTCAATTTCATTCTTCTAGACTGCTTAATAACAGGATCATGGGACCGTACCCTCCGTTTCTGGGATCCACGTCTCGCCCAAACGTCCTCTCAAACCCAATCTCACAGCACCCCAGAACGTATCTACCATCTCGACCTCATCGACACCACCCTCGTCATCGCCATGGCTTCTCGTCTCTTTCACATCTACGACCTCCGAAACATGTCTTCCCCAACTCAACAACGCGAATCCTCACTCAAATACATGACTCGTTCTCTCGCCTGTATGCCTGACGGTCAAGGTTACGCAACAGCTTCTACAGAAGGTCGTATCGCCGTTGAATATTTCGATCCTTCACCTGCTTCTCAAGAAAAGAAATACGCTTTTAAATGTCATAGACAAACGGTGGATGACGTGGATCGGGTTTGGCCGGTGAATGCATTGGCTTTTCATCCGGTGTATAATACATTTGCGTCTGCGGGTTCGGATGGGACGGTGTCGATTTGGGATCATAAAGTCAAGAAAAGGTTACGTCAGTATCCGAAATTGAATACACCCCTTTCGGCTATTGCGTTTAATAAAGAGGGAACAAAGTTGGCGATGGGGGTCAGTTATACGTGGGATGACGGAGAGAGGGGCCTCAAGACGGCACAACAACCGATGATTGTCATTAGGAAACTGGGCGATGAAGTCAAGGTGAGTTGCACCAGCTTTTTCTCAACTTTTGCTTATGTCCTTTTTTTAGCCCAAGGGTTGGCCGGGGAATTAGTTTACCTGTAATAGAACCACTTATATTGGGCATGCACTGAATTTGAAAATACATGAGTTGCAAAGAATTCTCTGCTGTATCGTTGCGTCGCCCTTTTGTCTTTTATAAACTATTTCTCACTAATCTCATTACTTCATGATTCATCGACCACCACCTCCATGAGCCATCTTTATCCCTCAGCCTGTTCTTACCTCCTCTCTGTCTTGATATCTTCTTCGACACTCCTCATCTCTTCGAATTACACGCCATTCCCGACCTCGATGTGAGATCCCGCCTTACAAAAAAGGGTTTAGATGACTTTTTGTTTGTTTACAGCGTCCTCACCCATCCTCACATGGCGATTGGGACTCGCTTTAACGCTCCTCGCATCCAGTGCCTCGGAGAGGGTGGGTTGGTTGGGTTATGATTTTGTGAATTTGGTCAAGGCTGCTTGACTAAATGGGGGTTAGCAAACTTGAGGCCGTCATTCAACTGATTCATGGCAGCGTGAATTAATAATTTCACCGGCCTCTGCATAAGACTACGACCATATCGGAAAATCTAACAGTCTTCGTTCCCCGACCGCGTTTAACCTAGGATGGTATCAAGTTGACATTGGGAATCTAATTTACTTAAATTGAAGGTGAGCATGGTAGTTAAAAACCGCATAACAGCCGATGATTATGATGGTTAGGAAGCTGAGCTTGCGGCGTACAAGATTCACCGAGCAGCGAGGTGCTTCGATAAAATTTCCCAAGTTCATAATCGTGAAATCCTTATTACGGCCATTCGGGTAGTCTGATAACCCTATCGTATCCACAAAGTGGGATCACATCGTAAAAGACGTCGAGAATGACTGACGCATATATAAAGGTCCTTGGTGCTACAGCTCAAATCATTCACCACTCGTCGCTAAAATTGACTACCAGTGCAATGTTCTCCAAACTTCTTTTCGCCCTCTTCACCATGATCATGACTCACACCGCTGTGGCTCAATCTCTATGGCCCCAAAGTGGGAACTTTTTGATTGTATCGAGGACGAATGGAAATCAGGCCCTTGCCGTTCGAGATGGTAGTACCACCGTTCGTAAAAAAAAACATCATTTCTCTTTTGAGGTTTCTGATACTGTTTTTTTTTTGTAGCCGGGAGCAAATATCATCGTCACCGATCCTTTTTCGACACAGACTGGAGCTTCTGTTTGGCATTATGAATTTGACAACATGTTGATCAATAGACGGTCCAGACTCGCTCTGTCCGTCCATAAATTCAGTTGAGTCACATTCCCTTTCATTCTTTTCCGAACCTTGTCATTAAGAGAGAGAAAAAAAGACGCTACTAGTGGCGTTTCTATTGGAACTAAAGTGGTACAAGAACAAGTTAATACGAGCTCGACAGCGATGGTTCAACAATGGAATTATTTTGCTGGGTCGGGACAGATTCATCCTTCTTTTGCTGGTGATTTGTGTGTTACGGCGGGGAGACAGTTGAATGGAGGTATCGCGACTATAGAGAGATGTGTTGCTGGTCGTGTTGAACAGAGCTGGACGGTCACTAGGCTTCCATCATCATGATGGTGTAGGAGAAGACGTAGTATTGATAAACGTTTTTCTCTTGCGATCAGTGTTCTGCTTGTCGAATTGTAGCGTAATTTTTGATGAGAAATGTCAGGTCTCGGGAGGGTGGTCAGTCGGTAAGTTACCGATGGACCGCTGAAAACTGTTGATTTCGAGATAGGTCCTGATCTTCGTGACAACAACTTTTGGTGCCTTGCAGCTAGGAAAGGAGGTGCTACATATATTGGGAAGAATACTTCTTCTGCTCAGTGTGAATAGGGTTGGTCGGTTGTTGGGCTTTGAGATAAGGAAGGCGAGATGGCGGTTTCGAATGTTGAATGGGTGGAGGTTAGGTTGTTTGACATTGCTATTTTTTTCTTGTGAAATTTTTGATCATGACGAGTGTTCTAGTTCTGCTCGTCGAGTGTACTTGAACTGGATGACAGAAGTCGTTGACTCGAATCCCCAGTTGAGAAACCACTATCGATGCATCAATGGAATTCTCAGTCGCAAATCGTTCCCAGAACCCGTACCATATCCGAAATCCCTACAGTCCCCTTTTCCCCGACCGCGTTTGACCACTGGGACGGTATCAAGTTGACATTGGGAATCTAATATACTTAAGATGAAGATGAGCGTGGACTAAAAACCCACACAAACCCTCACAACAGCGGATGATTGTGGTGAGGAAGAAGTTAACAAGTTCGTTATACCCGCGGCTTTTTCATTATCTTGCGGCGTACAAGAGTCACCGAACAGCGAAGCTGATTACTGAAAGCCGTGGCAAGTCACCTTGATGCTTCGAAATTTTCCTAATTCGTAATCTAAAAGCCATTCAGATATTCTAATGCCCTATCGTATCCACCAACTGAGATCACATCGTAAAGACGTCGAGAATGATGCATATATAAGGGCCCTGGTACAAAAGCTCAAATAGTAGGCTCACTGTTTGGCACTACTCGCTAAATCGACTACCACTGCAATGTTCTCCAAACTTCTTTTCGCCCTCGTCACCATGACCATAACCCACACCGCTATGGCCCAATCTCAATGGCTCACAAACGGGACTTTTCTGATTGCGTCGAGGACGAATGGAAATCAGGCCCTTGCCGTTCAAGATGGTCGTCTCACGGTTTGTTCTCAAAACATCATTTTCAGATCTTTGAGGTTTCTGACGCTGTCTTATTGTTAGCCGGGAGTCACAATCGTCGTCACCAATACTCAATCGACGCAGAACGGAGCTGCTATTTGGTCTTACCACTTTGACAATATGTTGATCAATAAACGGTCCGGACTCGCTTTGTCCGTCCGCAGAATCAGTTAAGCCAAACCCCTTCCATTCCTTTCCACATTTTTTATTAAGAGAGAAAAAAAGACGTTACTAGTGGCGTTTCTCCTGGAACCAAAGTGGTACAAGAGCAAATTAACACTAATCCGACAGGGATGGTTCAAGAATGGAATTATTTTGCTGCGACGGGACAGATTCATCCTTCTTTTGCTGGTGATTCGTGTATTACGGCGGGGAGTCAGTTGAATAGAGGCGTCGCGACTATAGAGAGATGCGTTGCTGGTCGTGTTGAACAGAGTTGGACGGTCGTTGCGCTTCCTTGATGGCGTGAGACGAGGCGTTGGAGAGGAGGATTGATGGCGTTTTTTTCTTGCAATTAGTGTTCTGCTTGTCGAATTTGTAGTGTATTTTTGAGTGAAAAATGTCAGGTCTTGTGAGGATGGTCAGTCGGTAAGTTACCGACGGACCAGATTGACCGCTGACAACTGTTGATTTCGAAAACAATGTTTGCCAGTCAACTAGATTCAAGTCACTAACATGATTGGATAATCTGGGGCATAACATTAGCCCTTTCTAAGGTCGAGGTTCTAACGAGACAGTTTTCTAGACAACATTGGATTCCAATTCATCAAAACGTACGCATTCGTTGTCGAGATGCGAGAGTCGCGGGTGACGACAGATCAAGGTTTCACGGAGGACTCCTCCGTGGACTGGTTGGCCCAACTGTGAATGTCCATTGTAGATTTTTGGATGCCTTTGACATGGCATTTCTTTAAAGGAAGGCGAGGTAGTTCCTGAGCGTCATGACTGGTACCATTACCTTCATCATCCGAATCGTCGCTCATTCCTTCCGACAGCGAACCGTTCCGTCCATCTTCGGCAGAACCATTCTGCTGCCATCCTGCTCCCGACACTGATCCAGACGGATATCTACGAGGTCGCCATGGATTTTGCGTAGCATTCTTGAGACGCCGCTCGAATTTGTCCCTGTCGCGGTTGAACTCACGGTCCATTTCATCTACCTCATTGGCGATAGAATCAGCAAGCCGACAAAGGAAGACAAAGAGCTTGAGAAACTCTGAAAAACGGCTTAAGTCGAAGACCGTGGTGGTGGGATATATAAGCTAAGTATTAAGATTAGCAAGGAGAGAAGAACGGGAGGAACGAAGCCGAAACGCACAATGCCCTCCTTCATCCATTGTGAGGAGTATAATGTATATGTACTCCCTACCAACAGTGCACCATATATATGGTGATTGCTAAACCCAACAGCCCGGCGCTGGTGTTGTGCTGAACAAAGATCGAAACATATCTTTCCTTTGCCAACATCTTCATCACCCGTAAGCTTTGCTTCAAACACAAACGCCGCCAACAAGATGTGATCTTTGTATTCCTTCACTGAGAAAACGTTGGATGCATCGTGAAGGCCTATTAAAGTGAGAGATAAATTTAAGTTAATGGGGGTTGGGAACCAAATGACCGCATCCGCCTTCACTTTGCCGGAGATACTGCTGGGAGACATAGCTCCTGTTCAGCCCTCAAAGTTGGATCAGAACGACAATAAACCTTTACATGCTGTTGTAATACTTACTGGTATTTGGCACGGGATAGATTCCTGTCTTTCCTGTATTTTCCATCAAATGCCTGCCGCATTAAGGTGTCGATGCCAGCCCGTAGATCAGATTCGAGCTCATTTTCTTTGGAAGCATGTAAATGCTCATTCCACAGTACAGCGAATGCATACTTCAAATGGCCGAGGTCGTAAGGGTCATCAGAGGACCATGAAACACCA
This sequence comes from Agaricus bisporus var. bisporus H97, assembly GCF_000300575.1. Taxonomy (NCBI): domain Eukaryota; kingdom Fungi; phylum Basidiomycota; class Agaricomycetes; order Agaricales; family Agaricaceae; genus Agaricus; species Agaricus bisporus. Next base: position 1,918,543 of record NW_006267371.1, read on the forward strand.
CCATCCAAGGCAGGATTGATGGAGTAGCGGCTAAACGACCACGCTAAGAACTACCGGGCCGTCGTGGCAAGTTAGAGTTACAGTATATGCCAGATAAACATTTTCATACCTCAGTATCATCTTTGATGGCCTTAGACGGAAGTTTTACGCTGTCGTGAATGCTGATCAGTGTCTCTTCCTCAGTAGGCTCCATCATCGCGGCGAAGTTATTCGCTTTTTGCACCTGCTTGAACGCCCCAATATCCTTCGCAATCCTGAGTTGCGTAATTGTGGTCAATATTGAGATAGTATACTAAGATTGGTGCATATACATACATAGAAGCCGACCAATGTCTAATAGCCGTTTTGTTACTGCGTTCTTGTGAGCAATGAAGATGATACGAGATGAACAGATGACGTACGACCTAGAAGAGGTTGAACTTTTGGTGGCGTGGGGAGGCATGGAAATTGTGGGACAGCACTGACTGGGCAGTGACTCTCTTTGGGCGACTTCGCGCACAGTGGGTACGAAAGAAAAGAGAAACACTATATGGAGAGTTAGGGGCAAAATATGGTCATGTCATACAAATTGTTAGGTCTAAGACATTAGCTCCATCGAAGTGGCGAGCGTGCATGAGTCATTGAGTCGGCTACCAGCCCTCGCTCCCTTGACTTTCGTAGAGAATGATACCTTGAAGTGGTAGTCGATATATATATATATATATATATATATACTTACTCAGATAGGTACTGGTTATTATATCAGTAGGATCTCTATAGGAAATGTCGATTCCCATAAACAGAGGCTGTGGGCACGGGTGAGGAGATCTGGGCGTAGGGGGAGAACAAGAACTGGTCCTTAGGATAACAGTACTATCGACCACCTAGTTTGATCCGAGTCATTGCTTTCAAAGCGCAAAAGTGAAGTTTCATCACGAACCTGGAGAACGATGGGCCCCATGGCACGACTCAGTAGTCAATCAGGCACAGACAAGACACCAGTTGGCATCCAAAATCCTTCAGTAGGTTGCATAGAAATTCGACCCTAGCATTCCATAAAGATACTCCTACGGGTGTTCATCGATTATTGCTTATGTTCGGGTTCCATAGGTGGCCAGTTGAACGTCAATGAGAAAATGGTGTAGTCACCCCCTGGTCCTCCAACAATCTTCACGTCTCCGAACATACTGAACCCCATGGTTTCATAAATCTTGACCTGACAATAGGCTATTCTCAGCTGCAGCTCAGCATGAGGCATTTGACTCACATTGTCTTGAGATTGTGTCAGAACACTAGCTCCTTCACCCTGAGCCATAGCCTGTGAAAATAATCAACGTCGGAGGATATTGACATCCTCGGAGACTAACTTTATCCATCACGAATTTACAAAGATTATAAGCAATTCGTCTTCTACGATGGTGAGGTGATACAGCTAGAAGTGATAGACTCCACGTATCCTTCCGGCTGTTTTTGACGAGTTGATTGACGGGAGGAGCTTGCTGCAACAAAATAATATATAAAATGATATTCAAAGAGATAGTTGCTGGAATGACCCACGTTTACATTCCACCACTGGACTAAGGCAGGGCCTCGTTCCTGGTTCCATTTATCATAGTGAGCTGCTCGTTGCTCTTCCCTATATGAAAAGATAAAGTCGATACGCCATCTTGACTGAGAGAAATCGAATTTACGTAGCAAATAATTCGTCACCTGGACCGAACCACAGGGCGACGCCGACTATTTCTTCTTCAAACAGTGAAACATATATGTATCCCCGGGGAGAAACTACTCCGGCCATAAGGCGCGACCGAAAGAACCCGTCCACCAGGTTTGGATTCCCCCCTGTGCCAGATAATACCCATTGGTCTTCTAGTAGAGAATATCAATTTTGTTATCTTTGCGAGCGGTAAAAGAGAAGCCGCACCGCTTCCGAAAGCCGATGCACTTAGAGAGATGAGGTGATCAAGAGTACGTTCATCTGTCCGTGAAGTCGGGGTGTGAGATCAATTTGTACTTCTGGCTGAGAGAGCTAAAGAGGGCGGGGGGATATATACCTAGGGTGGACTTGTCAAGCAGCTTCACTCTGTAAGAGGATTGCGACATCGCAGTCGAATTCTTGGTGTTACCGAGTCTCTGGCATGTGTGTGAACTTCCTCTGAGTCACGCTTATCTTCTGCCACATTCGGATCCGGATAAATCCGGGGTCCCCTTAAAATGAAGCAAGACACACGTGTAATGAATAGCAATCCAATATAAGCAAACGACGATCGTCAACAAGCTGTTTGTTGATCAATTCTACGATTCGAACCGACCGCCGTGTCCAGGATATCTCCTTTCTCCAAATGATTACAAGGCCTACTTCGGTATAGCTATGCAGCCTATATATGCACAGCGATTTGGCCATCAGGAGTTTGGTGTAGGCTTCAACGAACACGAAATATTTGTTGTGGTATGGGTCTATATTATAGTTCTGCTGTCATAATTGATGGCCATCCGTAGCAATAAAGGACGTCGGGCTCTCGGAAGCACATGTGCGAGTGTCGGCAGTCACCACAAGTTTCACGCCTTTCATTTTGTCTCCTGCCGACTTCAGACCCATAAGGGCTCACATTAATCATGTTTCCGACATCCTCTATTACATTCCTAGGATCTTGCAGGCCCTATCCGGCGACAACTTTGACATAAATTGATGATGCACTATAGTGTTTACCCATGCCGATTTCTATTACAGCAACACCATGGCGATTGACAGCTTGGTTGCCTGCGTGAAACCGATCGCATCATTTATTGGGTAAATGCATAATAACGGAGATAGATCAGGCTCGCTCATGCTCAACACCGCTGAAGTGCGCAACTGGTGCGCAATTTGTGAATCGGCGAAGACACATTCACATCATGCATCAAGTGTAGGGCGTGATTTTAATCGTTTCTCAGATTATTAAAGACTCGGGAATCGGAATCGAATATGCCTTTTTAGGTGTAACGTTGGACTCGCGACGAGGATGTAATCGTCAGCTCCAGTAACATTATCCTTTCTAAACAATCAATGAACGTGTGGGTTTTATCGCGCGCTGTTCAGCTTTCCATAATGTGACTATGGATGCAATTGATATCAGTAACGCAATGCCGAAGCGGAGCAATCCCTTCCTATGCAGCTTTTTCCACCCACCGTCCTCCTCTTTCCTGTAACATTTAGCCAAATAATCCAGGCCGAGCTGAACTGTCCCCGATCATTGTCATGAGCAGATGGTCCATCTAAGTGGTCTGACTGAATGATCTCGACACCCGGACTTAGCCGGTGTACGGACCTGATCAAGAAGGCGACAATCACATTTTGCTACTACAGTTGTGCATTCGTCACCCACGTTCGCCATATGGTCTACTGTTCAAGGGAACTGAGATTGGTCTAGTACAATCATATGGGAAACCCGCTGCGCACGAAGACTGTAGCCATCAAATGTCAGAAGCGGTCAAGTGGGACAGGGGCCAGAATATAAAGCGGAGTACGGACACCTCTCGGTAACTTGCTCTGACCCTTGCTCCCACTCATGTTCACTTTTGGTCTCGGTGTTGTAGTCACTGCACTGCTGAGCGTATGCACGGCTTTGCCCATCCACTCGCACAATGATTGTGAGTTGAATCCCTACCCCTCGTCTTTAGGCCAAGATTCACCCAGTATAATTGTAGACCTCCAGGATGCGCCATTATTCACGGCTCTGGATGTTGGAATTCTGAGCGTCGAAGCAGACGTATGGCTTCGAGACGGCCAGCTCTATGTAATACACCTCTCTATTTGCGGGCCTGCCTTCGTTAACGTCATATATCACACAAGGTCGCGCACACGGAAGGCGACATTGACACCTCGAAGACTTTCCAGTCACTCTATCTTCAGCCCATCTTGGATATCATAGAGGGAAAGAGAGACTCTGTAACGAAGTATGTTTCTTTCCCAAACATCTTGTTTATGCAATTTATTGAGCATGTCGCGAACAGGATTTCCGTCGACAGTCCTCTCCAACTATTAATTGATTTCAAATCGAATGGTGATCAGTACGCGCCTTTCCTTTTTCACTTGCTGCGTTTCTCTTGTAACAATGCTTGACACAGGTCATATGGTCCCGTCCTTCAGGCCCTTTCCCCACTTCGCGATGCCGGCCACCTCACTACGTTCAAAGACGGACAACTTGTTCAAGGCGCCGTCACGGCCGTCGGAACAGGCAATACCCCCTTAGACAAAGTTCTTGCCGCAACGCCAAGAGATTTGTTTTATGATGCGCACATTCAGGATATCAACGACACTCCTCCTGCAGAAGGCGTTGCATGGGGACCTGAGATCGCGCCTCTGGCTAGCGCAAATTTCCCTGATGTGAATGGTATTTTAGGAGAGGTTAATATCCATTTTTTCATTCTTCCCCTTGCATTGCTAATAAATGAGCGTCTGTTAGGCATATACCTTTATTACTGGAAACGTGATGGGGTCTACCCATGACAAACTGATTGATTTGATTGGTACGGCACATTCGAAGAATATGAAATCACGATTCTACGGCGCACAGGATCGGGATGGGGTATACCTCGAATTTTTGCGCGACGGTTCGGATTACATCAATGCTGATAGGTTGGAATATGTGAAGGATTTAATCCTCAATAATTCTTGAAGTGGAACGGGACGACGGGATAGTGTTCAATGTGTGTGTGTGTGGCTTCTGCAGAAGCTGAATACATTTTAGTGTAGCCACTTGACGAATCCGCACCCAGCTCATACACCTTCGTATATAGGTTTATTTGATCAACATAAAGATTCGAGACTGAGTCGAAAGGAAATTCATGTTTGCTCTCATGAAGGCAAGGTTGATGCTCAAAATGTGGTATATTGGCTGATTGAAGAGGTCGTACAACATTGATGCTAAGCATTGTAAGACGGCGACTACTGACTAGGCGAAAGTCAAGGAGCTGTCTTCCTAGCGATCTTGAGTCGCCCAATTCAGAGCAAGAGAGGCCGTTCAGTGGTCTCCCAATGAACCATCTGGCCTCTGAGCGCCAGCCTGTAGCTTGCGCGAATGAATCAAGACAGCGGCATGCCAGGTTCCGTATGACTTGTAGATCTCCGATCAATGCTTCAGCCTGCCTGAAATACTGGTAGACCCAGAGACACTACTAAATGTTGACTCAGGATCAGCAGTTGTTTGAGACTGTTCGTCTTATACAAGAACAGTGGTTCGTTCATATTCTATCCGACTGTCAGTTCATTTCCTCGAGAAGTGCAAAAACACAGCTTACCAATGGAGTCCTACTAGAAATTTGCGGACTCTGTTGGAAAGAGAGATGTTTTTCCTTGCGGTAGCGCCGACAGTTCTTGTGAACTGCATTCCTGCGCAAACTTGAGTCAACAACAATTACAATCCCGTACCAATAGCCACTCACTCAAGGGACCTCAGTAGAAGCTTCAGAGAGGGGTTCTTGTGCGCCTCTGCGAAGACTTGAGCAAGTGTTTGAGAGTGGGATGCGAAGCACGTACTCAACGTGGCAATGAAAATCTTGATTACGTTAGCATCTGATCAGAGAAAAGATGTATTTGATAATTGATTTCACCTTAGTGAAAGATTTACAAGGACCTTCAAGATCGCCTTGTCCATCCTTACAGGCCGAAATACATATCTGAGTGAATTTAAACTAGGCTCGAAAGTGTCCCTAGTATTCATACTTACGACCCGGCCCTTACTATCCTCGGTGTCAAGGGCATTACGTCGCCTACAATAGCCCGTACAAGTCCTTCGGTTAGGATGATATTCCTTGTTCAGCGACGATTTCACCACTTCTTTTGCAAAGTATGCTGGACATGCAACCACGTCAGTGAATTTTTCTCCAAAGGTACGGCTGCTAGATTCAAGGACTACAAAAAGAATGGAGTTCATTTGCATATGGATATAAATTAATGACTCGTACCTCGGCGTCCTAGTCGGTGTACTATAACCAAAAAACATTAAACACCGATTGCTATGTCGAATAAATGATGACGCCTCACCTCTGCTGCGTGTGGAGCTGACCCTGTTGCACCTAGAATGATCGAGATCTACAAAACACAACTTTTAGAAATTGATCGTGATCGAGGAAGCTCTCACCCATTAATGTGTTAGAGTGACAAGTATCCCAGATTGCCTAGCAGATCGTGCTCACTGTCTGAATTAAACCGAACAACGGATAGAATACCTACCAGCATATGGGCGTTGGATTTTACTGGGTCAACGAGGTATTGTCGAATCATCTATTCTTCTCTAGCGTCTTGAGTAGAGAATGGCTTCAGGTCAAACGCACGTTGTCTCGAATGATTTTAGAATCGTCAATTCGTCCTCGCTCGTCGACGGCATCCACGGGGATGATATCTAACCATCTGGCCATCAGCAGCCTGAAAGGTGCTCAAAAAGTGCGAGCTCACACTCATCTTTACCATCCTCCTCGGGCCGACTTGCACCACCCTCCGCCTCGCTTTGGTCTTCGGGTTTCTGCTTCGCGTGTCCGCAAACTAAATGACGGGGAGCATGTAAGGTCTTTCAGAGAAAATATTGGGTTCACGCTTACAGAGGAATATATATTCGGCTTCTTCCCTACTCTCTACTACGAAACCCTCCAGATAACGCTTCTTCGGTGCAGGTTTGTTAGCTTTCATGTTATTGTGATTGACTGACTCACGATATTATCATACGTAGGGCCATCAAAGCCTTCCTCGTCGCTTAAAATGTAGATGTTTTCTTTCCGAAAGGCAAGAACATCTAAGAGAACAATAAGTAAAGGGACCCGCGTTATATAAGACGGAAGCAGTCGTGCCCAGCAAGAAATCCCTCATATGCCTAACATCTCGACAGGCACCGGAGATCCGCAGCTCACCACCTCGCCTGTAATTGCTTCCAATCAGAAGAGCCTTTCGAAGGGTAGGCAGTCTCTTGTGACCCATAAATGGGAAAGAAATCGTTTATTGGCAAAGTGAGCTTATAAGCAGTGAGGTGGCTGTGCATTGGCTGTGCACTGGCTATGCCGGGCGTTGGCATCCTGAGTGATCGCCGTCCCTAGGAATAGGACTGCCAAACTCACGCTTCACAGTATCGTGCAGAGAGGCATTCATGTAATTGAAAAGTCTAATTGCCTCAGGATGTAGGACGTGGAAGTATCATTTCTCATGATTTCTCGCCGGGTACGATCTCCGAGTTATGGTATTGCGTAAGTGATGACATGGACATCCCGGTTTTGCCAGGCATCCCGGTCTTGTGCATTAAATCAGATTCTTACATGCGTTAAATTCAAGGCGACCATCACATTGATAAAGCAATGAGGGGACACTAACTAACATTACATGAATGAGGAAGGGGCAAAGGGAGCCAAACCCCCCTGCACATGTCGATAAAAACATTGGGGGGTCTTTCAATCTGAATCACTGAGTCAGTGACTGGTACTTATAAGACTGGTAGCGGTCAGACCGATACTCTCACGCCCTTTGTTCCTATCTATCGATGTTCTGATGGCTTCATCTGAAGGTATCACACAAATTGTCAACGCAGCTTATAGTGAGCGTGCAGCGAAGGGAGTAGATGCTAACGGTATAATCAATGGTCGTTTTTTCTTTGTCTTCTCTTTGATGTCTCCTCCATAGTTTCCATTGCTGTCGCATCTGCCGTCGGGTACTCAACAACAGAACTTGCCAGCGTACCTTCAGGCTCGAGTCTCGGTCTGAGTTGTGGTACTCCAGTCAAAGATGCAAATCTTCGAGAAGTAGACCCTTTTTTTTGACATACGACGCGGTCTTACATTCAATCAGGGGGAGTCTGTCCTCGACCTTGGTTCGGGAGGTGGGCTGGATGTCTTTTTGGCCGCTGACCTAGTTGGAACCACTGGCAAAGTTGTCGGTCTCGATGGATCCAAGGTACGCGTCATTCTAGGATATATCCCAGTGGTCTTACCATTGTCAATTTGTATAGGCAATGGTCGACCTCTCACGGCAGAACGCTAAGGCTAAAGGAGTAAAGCCACCTCATGTAGCGTTCGCTCAGGCATCATTCACAGAAGAGCTGCCGATAGAACCATGTTCTGTGGATTGTGTTATCTCGAATTGTGTCCTAAATCTTTTGCCAGATGATGGAAAGGCTTTAACTTTGAGGGAGACGTATCGTGTCTTGCGACCCGGAGGGAGAGCTCATTTTAGCGATGTAGGCTGCTCACAAACTTGAATCCTAACCGAAATGCTAATCCTTCATAGATCGTTGCTATACGTGATATCCCGGCCGAACTAAAGGAAGACCCAGTTATGCACGTAAACTGTATATCTGGTGCCATCTCATGGCAAAAATATGAGGACCTTCTGCGAAAAGCTGGTTTCATTGGCAAGAGCTAGTCATTTTCTGTCTGCCCATGTGGCTCATATAGTATTCATCAACAGATATTTCTTTCTCTAACGTTACAAACGGACTCAGCGCATGCTGTACTGCACCATTGCAACTGACGAAATCCGATCGGCATCCGGCAACAGAAACTATATCCTCTTTTGATGTAGATAAATTCGTTGGTAAGGCTTCCTTTTTCAATGATCGTTGGCTACCTCACGCCACATAGCATCAAATCGAATTTTGGCTCGCAAGCCAGAGAGTCCCCAAGAGAAGATATCGTCCACGATTCTTAAACAATGGTGGGACGCGTATCCTCTCGTAAATTCATCTCCAGAAGCGATGACGGCGGAGGAAGTCGCTTCTCTCATTCGTGATCCGTCTAAGAACGTGCAAGATTTTGTCGTAGTGGACGTCCGGAGAAACGATCATGCTGTGAGCTTCAGTTTTATTTTTCGCTGATAATTGTGCTGATTGTCTATTGCCAGGGCGGCCACGTTAAGGGAAGCGTCCAATGTCCCGCACAATCCTTTTATGACGATGCACCAGCATACTTTGAGAAGTTCAAAGACACTGAAAAAGTCATATTTTACTGTCAGAGTTCCAACGGTCGCGGTCCACGCTGTGCTGGTTGGTAGGTCGCTCGCATTCAATCAGGTTTGACTTCATCTGAAAGTGTATTCCAGGTATCAGGACTATCTTGATTCCATGGGTTGTTCCTCTTCAAAAGCGTACGTTTTAGCCGGTGGCATCAAGGGATGGATGGGGAAATACAAAGGACAACACGACTTGATGGATTACGATTAAGTTTGCAAGACACATACTTCTCCGGTTCATCAGTACTTGGCTTCGCACAACGAAGTAGGTTCGTAATCTAGTGGGCGACTATAGTATATCATACGTAATCATCAATTATAAGGGAAGATGTTTGCTTTTTATACTGAAAAAGCATATGGTCGACTCGAGCGATGGATCTAACTACATGTGAGCATGAAGGTTATAGCATGTATATCAGTCGGTAGGTATCATGAGATATTTTGTTAGTGTAGCGGCCGCTAGGCCGCCTGCTTACAAACTAGTACGAGATCAAACTACCGCTTGGTCTATGAGCATCCATGCTGGCAGCTGTTGAGGCCGAAGTAAACATTAGCGGAGCCGAGAAATGTGACTCATATGCAGTCATACGAAGCTTCTGTTTCCAAATTCACATTCTGATGCCAGTTTTATAAGCCATAGGGCCTGTCTCCAAATGTTAGGCGCTCGACTAGTTCAACATTGATCGACATTAATCAAGGGTCGACTTTCCCACACTTGCGCTATGCCAATAAAAGTATCGCCGCCATCATTATCCGCCATCAGGCCGCCTAGCGATGCGCCTCCCATGACCTTCTGTAGCCCAATGAGGGTTTCCATTTCTTTTGTAGTTGCCAGATACGGATAGAAGGGCGGAGCGCGTTGTGACTCAGACGCGCTTCTACCCCGTTTCGTCCCAATTTGCGCTACCGACGTACTCCATTTAAAGGCTCCCGACAACCATGAGGCCTATTCCAGACCCCCCGCCCCTCCTGACTTGGTTATCTGACTCACTAAGCGCATCGTTAAAATGTCCTACGCCGGTTATTATACAGTGAACGCTCCTGCTTCTCCCGCATCCTCGTGGGGTACCGTATCTACCAACGCGCCAGCTTTTGCTAACGGTGGTTAGTAATCTTATTCTGTCTACTAAACATATGCTCAGTGTCGCGTACAGTGAATGCCATTTTTGGGCGACTATCAATTGATATAGCTGTATCCGTCATGCGTCAAGTTCCACCCGAAATTCTCTCAGAACAGGCCTTCACGCCTCCGCTCTCATATATCGTCCTTCGATCTGGTAATCAGGGAGAGTTTTATCAACCTGTACAGAATCCCAGCGGAATCACGGTCCAAGACCTCCTCACGGGAACTGTCAACATATATTACAACGCCATCAGCCATTCAGAAGCATCAAACCTGCCCCACACTACCATCATTGATGGGCGACACTCAACAAGTATCACTAGACCCCAAGCCTACCCGAGTAAACATCTTTTACGTCGAGTTGATCTGGTTCCAGGGCACACCCGGATATTCTCCGCTCAGCTGAGCTCAGATCGTACACAATGCTATGTTCATTTAAAATGACTTGAAGAACTCTTCACATATCGGACTTCCGAGATAGTTGCACCATAAACCCAATTCCTCTGACTCCCCTCACTCAACTCTGCACAAGGACTTTCATTGAATGTACTTTATTTTTATTATATTTACCCCCTCTCCATCCAAGTTGTAGCGTAAATTCGGACTCATGGAATAACATCAAATGCGTTGATTAGTCACAGACTCTCCATCAGAGGATAAGACAAGTTATAATCCTATTCGAAGATGAACCACATATATACATAAGCCCAACAAAAAAACCCCAGAAGAAGTTAGTATTACAAGCGCCAACCCATATACAAAAACAGATAAAAACAGAACAAAATGAAAGCCGGCCCCATGTATCAAGGACGAGAAAAAACAAGCTTTCCAAAAATTACTGACTGACCACCAAGCTTTTCACTTGCAATCTCAACGCCGACAAGTTTCGTCTTCCCACCAAGGAAATCAACCCGTCGAACTCCGGCCCCCCAGCCTCCGCCCATATCATTGCACCGCTTCTCATAAGCTCTTGTTGCTTTCCGTTGTGCCCGACTTGCATTGCCGAGTGAATCCCACTCCACTTGAGTGACACGGGCCGAGAGGGTGATGTGAATTGCATGTAGTACGTCCATATTCGTGACAGCTTCAGGAATACTACTTGAGCTGCTCGAACGCGACCCGGGCCTACCAGATGCCGTGGGCCCAATGTAAAACCTTTTACCGGAAGAACGCCCCATACTCCCAATGTGCAATTGATCTCCGCTGGTTGTTGCCACCACCTCCCAAGGAAGTTTATCGCATTTTAGGATGAAGCGACCGAAAGTGGGTGGTTCTGTGGCTGGCTGAGTAAGTGTGCAGGGAGGGATAGGCGAATGGGTATGCCTGTCAACAACGGTTTTAGAAGAAGGGGGGAAAATGATGTTAAAGGAGATGGGAGCTCGTTGAATACGGCCGTAACTCAAAAGTGGGTGCATGTGGATCGGTGTAGGCCGGTTGGGGTTTTGGAACGAAACGTGCGCGTCTGATGGTGGCAATGTTCGTTAAAATTATATAACCGGAGGGTGTTTTCACGTACGACGACTATGCGTAGAATCCCCCGAGCCATGTCCATGGGCACTGTGCTTTAATGCGGACCTTGGCTCATGAGAAGTTGATTGAGTCGCAACACTGCCGGAACTTGAATTACGTGAGGGAGGATACCGTTGGGGCGAATGATTAGAATAAAGGGACTGGTTTGATGATCGGACGCTTGCAAAAGAATGACTGGAATCAAAGGCAGGGTATTGTCCTAATGTTGCTGGCGATGTCTATGAGCTACAGCCCTATCGGAGAGCAACGTTGTGACTTACGACGTTCCTTCTGACTGCAGGTACGGTACAAAGGAACTTTTGAATTTGCATGATCCAACGAATGACTAGTGTGGTGAGTTGACATGTGAGGGTGGACATGGTGATTCCGCAACCCAGAATCTTTGAACGCGTGTCGTAAAGGAGAGGGAGAGTTGGCTCGAGCAGCAGTAAAGCTCGTGCTTCGCTCGCGCGTGGTCTGGATCGGGGCAGGTGGAGTTTGTCCGGGATCTGCGTAAAGGTACTTGAAGTGTTTGGACTTGGTAGGCGAGGTCGTCGTAGTAGAAGAAGCTGAACGTGAGTGCGACTGGCCACTCCTACCGGAGGACGACGTGCGAGCATTGCGGGCATCCGACTTGGAGGAATCGCGCCCCCAGAAAATGCTTCGCAAGTAAGACGCCATTTTTCTACGATCTAGGAGGAGTGCGTAGAGGTGGACAAGGTCAATGAAGCGTACTCCAATGGAGTATATATGCGGTTAGAAAAAATCATGAAGGTGGGAGGGAGGCAATAGTTTCGTAAGGCTCGGCCATGATCGGTACGACCGATTCTAGCGCAAGGGGCCGAACGAAAGCGTCGTGGTCGTCCAGAACCATCAGCATTTATCAAGAAAGAACGTCGGGCTGCACTGAATGAACCACCTGTTCATAACCATACCCTTGGCGATTTTTCACGATTGGACCATTGAGCCGAATTACGAACTTCCTGTTTGTAATATGAGGTAAAAAAATATGCATTGGGTAGGGGTAGTAGGGGAATAAACCCTAATAAAGGTGACAAGGCGCGAGAAAAGAAACATTTCAGGGTCCAAGGCCACAGCCGTTTACAAATCTTTATCATGCCTTCTGATCAAAAAGACCCTGAGCAATTTTCGTTTGGTCCAGTATCTCTTCTTCACAAGAAACAACTATCTCATCTTTCAGCGGTACAAGATGTTGACCACAGATCAGCAATTCATAGCATGAGTCTACTTTCGACGGTGAAGTTTGGAAACTACTTACCCTACTCGATTTCGTGAGGTGAAGCTAGACAGCAGGGTCAGCCGCGACCCCGAGCCATCGCGTCGTCTAAAGAGCACGCCGATAGACCCCCTCGTGTTCTGTTATGAGGTACAAATGAAGTAACCGCAGCAGCGACGCGGCTGATTGAATATTTATAAATACTTTCTGGATCGATCATCGCCCCCCTAGTTCGCCGACTCAACAAAGTCAGAAACTCATGGGAGAAAATCAAATTTTAGGACCTTGGAAATAAAAATACATTATTTATACGTGTCTTGTTATGTACTCTCGTCCTTCACGCGATTTTCACGTTGAGATCAAGGCTTACGATCACCCACAGGCCCCTACCGAGCAGGTGCAAACCACCATAATGTTGTAACACCAACAGGAAACGTATACATCGCCTGGAATTGTAACACGTTCGCTTAGCCAAGCGAAGAGGCAAAACGTCATAGAGGTCGGGGCTCACCTGCATGCCACGAAACTCGATTGTCGCTCGAACAGGGATCGGATCCCAATCTCCGTTTCTATTATCATTCCCTGAACGATGTCAGAAAGAATTTAATACCAATGCTGGTCGAAGGTATGAAAACAGCGAAGTCATATGGCTTTCACTCACAGTTCAGGACCACGATGGAGTAACGACGCCAATCGGTGGACGAGACTCTGCCTGTTACGAAGGCCGAGGCTCGAAGGGCCCATGAAAAGGAACCTCCCACGCTTACTCCAATTCGTTGTCCAAAAGGGCCACCACTGTCCTTTGGAAGAATTGCTTTGGATGTTTGAGCCATAGCGTAGACTATGCCGAAAACAAAGGCTTTAGTGTTTCTACCCACACACATTGTGACACATCACGCCTACATTCTTGATTAAATTCGTAGGTCCCATCCGAATTGACTGTGACAAGAGGTCTGCATCCTGGGCCTCCACAACTGTTGGTACCGGGAAGCTTTGGGTTACCACTTCCATCCAATGCAAAATTCCACATTAAACCCTTTAAAGGCATCAGTACCGCGTTCCAGAGTACATATTGCGAAATCAACCTACCGTCCGAGATCCCCGAGATATACTTCCAACCCATCTGGAAAGAGTATGAAAAAGCTTAGTAAACCGACTTCGGCCGAGAAAAACGGCTTGTACCACATACAGGTTATCGATATACCACTTGGATACGTGTGAGACGGAATGAACTATAACTCTTCACGGCAGAATCAACTCACTTTAATATCACTCCACCAGTCTGAACCGTACGTACCGGTACATTCCGTGAAGTAAACCTCCTAGGTATCGTCTTCAGGGGGGAATATTTGGTTGAATGTAGGAAAAGAGGTACCTTTGATGGGAATGAGCTCGTAAACGAGTCTTGGTTCGTGTATGATCCGGCATAGCAATGGAAGGCAACGCCATCGAATGAATTAGAACTACTTCGCATCTAGGAGCGTTGAGCGCGGTAGTCTCAGTCAGGTTTTCAAAAAATCGATGCGGTATGGCAGGCGGCGTACCAATTGAACAGGATATTGGCTTGCCGCATCCCAGTTGTGCTAGATGATTCGGGAGATAAGCTAGTGTATATATGAAGAAGATGAGCCCGAGAAGGCACTTACCTCGTAACCTATGATTTTTACATTCGAGAGTCCATTATTGTTCAACAATGCTCGAAGGCTTCCGCCAATTTGACCTTCTACCTGAGGTGTCATTGTGCACGAGGGATAGGTGGGATTACTATTTTGTGGCTCATTCTAGTTGACTGAGCATAGTCGGGAAATGACACTCCACCGGTGGCGTACCTGGATGCTAACAGCGTAGATAGGTATGCCCTCGCTGCGGAAGCCCTGGACCGACTTGAGGAGGTATATCGGATCTAAAATAGTGGAAGTAAATGTATCCTGACTTTGAATTGTGCGAGGACTCACAGACGCTAACCATGTCAGGCCTGAGGGATCCACCGTTCATCGTACCACCTGATTTCATCCACCCAGGCTACTCGTAGCGTTAAATAGCATATATAACGATCAAACAGAAACAGCCTTACAGGCGACCAAGGAACCAGGTGAACTTTGACATATCTGTTCACAGCCAGAATGTCATGTAAAACGTTGAAGACATAAGGCGGTATCTGCTTGATGCTAAAACTAGAGAAAGCGATGTCTCCGACTGTATCATCTAGACTATAGACTTGATGGAGTATAGCGGCATTAGCTCGTGGTGCGTTTGTGTGATAGAATTCAACCAAACATACTAGAGGGGGAGAAATCTGAAGCACCGATTGGGACACGGACGTAGTTGAGACCAGCCCCAGTACCACCATCAGTAGGGTTGAACATGGCGTTAAGGAGATTTTGGTAATTTCCATAGTTACGGTTCTACGCTTAACTTGAGTCCGCAGAAAGTTGAGTCAGTCAGTGTGTTACACACCTTCAGTTTATTCAAAACTGAGGCTGAAGAATCGGCTACGTAGATTGATTTATTATCTGTAAGTTAGAGGACGAAATAAACAGCAAAACTCACTGAGCGTGGCCCCAAAACCATCCATTGGTTGGAATAGGGATGCATCATCAATGACGATGCCGGCGTCACCCAGCATGGATCCAGCGGAAGAAAAATTGAGTGGTAAACTACCAGTGGCGCTGGCACCAACAGGTGAAAAAAGATTCGAGCGATCCCATGTCGTTTGCCACTAAGATGGGGAAGGCAAAGCACGAACAACGTGGTAAGAGCGGCAAGCCATAGGCCAAAGGGAAGGTGAAACAGTCACTGACGATGTCCCAAATTTGTTGAGACGAACCCAGAGTTATGAATCCGAGTAGAAGCAAAATTCCTCGATGAGCCATTGATTCGACAAGAATTAGCTCCTCGAACGCTTTACAGCAGTGGGTCGAACGTGTCTCTTGATACAATCCTGAGAAACAGACAGGTCATTATATACGACGTGCGTTCCGAGATCCTGACTTGATTTGTCCATCTGACCTCCTCACGAGGACTTGGAGGTGGGACGGATAGTCAAGCCGAAGCATGGAGCGCACGTCGACTTACGGAGCATATAGAATCATGTACCGAATGAAGGACGGTCGGCCCTCCCAAGGCTACTAGTCTCTTGCACACACGCATCATAGCTCTTAAAACGCGTGCAACTGCGGCCTGGTGATTCATAAGTATCCACCGAACGGTGGGCTTCATAACGAGGATATGATACCTACCATTTGGTCATGACCATCTCCACAGATGTGAGGGAGAAGGAGAAAGCAGACCGCATTTGGGAGATGCTGAGATTACAACAGGTGGTTAAAAGGACATCTGTGTAAGCATAACAAGCTGACAGCTCAAGGAAGTAAATGAACAGTAGGGGCTGAGTTGAGCATCATGTTTGCCTCGGTCATCGGGAGGATAAACTTCGAAAGTCTTGGACATATATATTGCTGGGTTTTAGCAGTGTAATAACAATGCCCCTTTGAACTGGAGAATCAACACCAACTGCGTCTGAGAACGGCCGGACCAACTCACGCTGTCTACATTCATCCTTAGGTTTCCTGCCACATAATCAAGCTCTCCGATACCCGGTTCATCCATTGTTGCTCCACGCATTCTTTACCAATGTTGATTGGACGATACAGTAGTACTGGAAATGGAGACAAAGACCTCGCAAGGTTCAACTCATAGAACCATTCAACGAGAGGTGACTTATCGGCCAGTGTGCCACCTCACGTAGAGACTTATTTCAGATCTTTGCCATCAGGATGAATTTCGGCATCAACTTCATGCGTACGAAAGTTCCGAACACGCGATGACCCGAGGCAAAGGAATGCCGGCCGTGTAAAACGTCAAAAAAGGTCTATTGTCGCGATATTGCTGACGGCAAAGGTAGTGTGCCGTTTTCGCTGATTAGTTTGGGAATCGAGCGAAAGCTTTCGAGTCGGGTGAGTGAGAGCGCTTCCAGGTTGAAATTCAACTTTCTCTGCCTCGCGTCGCGACCCTGATAATACGACCACCGACCAGACCTGAATGAGAAACGTTCGGAACGGGCAAGACCTTTCGTGGGTAGGCCACATGAGTGGAAGATGCTGAAATTAGGATGATCACGTGCTGTCGATTTCTTGTCATCAGTACCACTCGCAAGATGTGAAGGAGTAGATCCAGAAGAATCTGTACGGAACTGGTGAGGTTGATCCATGTTTGATAAAGATCAATTGAAGTCAAGATATCGTCATTCTCAAACAATTAAAGTATTCGTTGTGGGTGTGGGTTTGGTTCTATGTATTTCCTCGGTTATCAGCCAGTATATATATTCTTCGCTATACATCTAATCTTCAGCTTACAACCTCTAGTTTTACCATTCCTCGACCGATAATTAACCCTCATTCCCGTCTACACGATTACTTATGGTTACGATCATCGTTTTCCAATGGTACTAGGGAATCATGTCCTCGAATCCTCCAATACGTTCATTTCTCTTGGCCGTTGAACTGTGCAGAGTTCGACATCTGCCACACTCCTAGTGGCTCAGATCTCCTCGGAAGTCATCGACTGCACTGACGTGATGACATCCCGAGTTTGTTGAGATGTAATACCCGGTGCTACAAAACGACAACCCGCCAATCATGCATCGACTTCGAAACATCGTCGAACGGACTGGGCATCATGCATCATGAGGTGCCTCCAGCTTCTCAGCGAAAAAAGTAACAAACACTCGTGGTTGGCAGATGCTGCAGGTGAATCAACGGATAAACGTAGCCCGAGGTAACTCGGAGACACATTCAAAACTTCAAGCGGATGAACAGCTGAGCACGGATCCCGGTCGGTTGCTTTTGAACTTCACGGTCATTACGCTCTCAGTGGGAAGAAAAGACCTCCAATAGCCGTACACGTGTTGCCGAGCGGAAACCAATACCGTTTATTGGATGCAAAAAGATTAATGAATAATGCTGAACGAGTGAAGTGAGAGTGTAGTATACAAAAGACAATATACGCAGTAAATAAATAACCAATGAAAGGTTCGGGCGGGATATATCTCTACATGTACAAGCTATGAATTAGATGGGAGTATGAACACAGTTGAAGAAGTCGAATGCAGAGAATGTAATGAGCAAAGTGAAGTGTCGGGTGAAGAAAGGCTGATATAATACACATTGATAGCGTCAACAACAGAGCAGGCGAACAGCCACGAAGTATGAAGGAGGGAAATAATTGACGGAAAGAAAGTAAAAGGTGAAAAGAAAGGGGATGGTTGGTACAGAATGCGTAGCTGGGAAGGTGGTCTAAGTCTGCCAAGACTATGGCGTGATGGACGATGGTGGGTTGGGGCTATCCAATTGATGGACATCAGCGGCCGATGGTGATGATTGGACTTGTAAGCGCAATGAAGTTTGGTGATGATTTTGATAGGGAATTTTAGTGGGGAGAGCCTGAGCGTTTGAGTGTGCATTGTCCGGAGTATCATTCTCCTGTCCCCATGGTGGGGAAACGCGAACAGATGCTTGCCAGTTTGGATTGAACCAATCGCCTAGTACGGTTGAAGGGCCGGCAGGATCGTATTCACCTGCCCAGCCAGTTAGAGATGAATAGGTAGACGATGGGATGAATGTGGCGGTGGTGGGAGAATGGCGAAGGGCTTGCGGGTTGATAGACGATAGGATGGGAGAAGGGGCCACATTGACAGGAGGAGGAAAGGTAGCCGAGGAAGCAGTCGGAGGACAGTCTTCATCGCATCCGCTCAGAGGGTCTGCGATCACAGCACAAAGACCATTTCTACCAGCGTTGCGAGACCATTGAGCGCCTTCGGTATCATCATGAGGCGGGGATAGTAACAGGGGACCGAATTGCTAGGAGACAAAGGTGAACGGGGAGACATTAGGTGGTAATAGATAACTCACCTCCGAATATTCTCGATCAAAGTTATTTCCTTCTTCGTAACCCAAGCCGTCAGTGGTTATTTCTGGGGGTTCGTAGCACGGGGCAAAGGGCGATGAGGGGGTAGCGGAGGGAGAGGAAGGCCACCAGGACGGGTAAGGAGGTTGGGAAGTGGAGTAGGAAGTCGCGGGGGTATTATCGGGCCAGGGGAGAGTGGTTTGATTGGCGGGTACGGTGGTGGAAGAAGCATAGAGGGGGACAGTGGGAGAAGGCGTGTGAGAAGGAGTGTGAGAAGGATCATGGCTGATGAGGGAAGCCGATTGAGTTGGAATACGAGTAAGTTCGGGATTGTCGGAGGGAGAGCGCCTCAACACGTGTGGAGGGTCTGGAACACCTTGTAGAGAAGGAGACGGTGGAGGATCGGTGGGAGAAGATGACGGGAAGGAGTCCCGGGGACTCAGCTCAGGCAGAGTTCGCGACGTGGACGCAGACGCTCGTTTGCGGCCCGTCCTACGTTTCTTTGACGGTCGAGAATCCGCTGGGTCCAAGGTAGCCTTCCACTCTTCGAGAGCGGTTTGTAGCTCAGACCCAGTCTTACCCTGCTTGAGGAGGTCGGCGATCTTGGCCACTCGGACGTCCTCGTCCACCTCGACATGGTCGTGAGAGCGTTCGCGGGCCTTGCCCTTGTCTTTTGCCTTGGACTTTCGGTCGGCCTTTGGCTTGGACAACGATGGATCAGGATCCTCCTGAGAAGATGACTCGACGTCGTCTTGTTGCTTTCTCGATTTACGAACGCGTTTTTTACCAAGAGCATTCGCTTCTGGAGTCCAGCGCCAGTCTGGATACTGTTTGCGGTGCTCGGCCTGGGCCTCACGAGCCTTTTCTTCCCAAACACGACGCTCCTGCGGAGAAAGATCCTTCCAGCAGAGGCCTAAAGTCGACATGAGCGCCACAAGGTTGTGCGAGAGAAGAAGAAAGGAGCTACCGATTATTTTTGAAAGGGTGGAGTGGTTTCCTTCTACCTTGCCTGGGACATGCTCGTTGCGGATGAAAGAGGAGCGAAAGAGAATGAAAGCATTTGGCGGGCGCGGGATGTGGCTTTTCTGCGCTTTCTCGTCCTGTCCCCGGCGGGCAGGCATCGACGACCAGAGCAGACTGCCCCGGCCTTCCCTTTATCCTCAATCAGGATATACCTTCCCACGGGCACGTGTTGCTGCTTTATTGTTCTCGCTCGCCTTTTATCTCCACCGAATCTGCACACTTGTCGCCCGGCCCCATGGAAACCGTATGCGTCTGTCTTCTTAACATGCGCGCTGTACAGAACAAACACTCGTCGATTTCCCACCGCCCGGCCATGGACCCCCTTCCAGTCTATGGCCTCGACTCTGATGATCGGAGTGGCTGGATCTGCTCCGCTTCTCCACGAAAATAGTTCTTTTTTTCCCGCAAGAATCATTCATGTACGTATTCTTGCTTACAACGACTGAAGCCGGGTTAGTATCTGTTTTGAACAAATAAAAGGAATCTCGCTGTATCTTCGATATCAAGCACGCCAACCGGCGGCTCGCGGTTATCAATCTAGTCCGTAGCTCAAAGGCTAGGCCACCCACGCCCAATCATGTAACACACATCGATCATCTAGCCGAGGAAGGTGCGGTTCCAGTACTTTTCGAAGGCTTCACAATCTTTTCGAGTCGAGGCTCGTGATAGCCTTTGCTAGAGAACGCTAAGGAGGTGTACGCTTGGTGTACGCCAGATTTCTTTCTTTTGAGGCATGGATCACTTGTGTCTTTTTATCGTAGCTTCTACTCGTTATCGCAATGTTTTGTGTTTAGATAATTAAATTTAGTAAACATCATTAATATCTGTTTTCTTTCACCCCGACTGCTCAACGATATCTTCCCCATACTCGATAATGCCTGTTGGATATCTACCATCAGTTGTATTCTCATGACTGTTTCGATGTCATCGTACCCAGTTTCCATTTCAAAATCAACAAGCAAAACGTCGGAATCTCCGCCCCGTTACAGCGCCATGGAGTTTATGGAGGATAACGAACCAAACGTACGCGTGTTGCCTTCTAGACCATGGAGATCTTCTTCTTGACAGCTTTAGTAGCAGCGGCATGCTCGATGCTGACATATCTAGTCTCGAAACTGGCAACAACGAACCGACGCCGGTGAGCATATTCGCCAAAAGATGAGGGGCGAGTTGCTAGAATGCCCTGGGGATGCAATGGTTCCCTTCTTACCCATTCAGGCTTTCATTGACACCGCCATCCAAGCACTAGCCGGACGACAACTGCTAGCCATTAAGGGACAGAAAGAACCAGAACGCTGGCGGGTTAACCGCCCCACGGTTCTTTGGAAACTAAGATGGAGTATACTGCCGGCATTTTCGACGACATTTGACGGCGATGCCACTTTTTCTACTGCGAAACACATCAAATTTATCATACTAGGAGAAAACACATCATGGACATAGGAAGTACCGGCATACAAAATAAATAAACGAGTTTATGGAATCACCTTCGCCTGTTCCTCTCTACTTTTGGAAGAATCCACGTTGGTCCCAATACATGTCGAACTTTTTTCCGCATACATCGATGATCATGGGAGGCTCCTTTAGCCTCAAAGCAGATAGATTAGCGGCACGAACAAACAGAGTTCCGTCAAGTTTGTCCGCATCTTTCAATTCGACGTCTTTGAAATACCCTGCCTCGCGTGTACCATAAGTTTGCGCAAATTGCATCATCGTACGCTGAAACTTGCGAACGTGTTCATCGGGGTGTAAGATAGCCAAGTGGATAATCTCAGTCCAAGGGTTCGGCGATGCCTTGGAAGAGTCGGGAAGCGTGTATGAGGGCCCTTCACTGTGAGTAGGCGTAGTAGTGATCAATGATTTGACTGTTTTGTTATCGGCAAAGAAGGCCTTGATGTCGATATCTGGTTTCCCCCGAGCGAGGAACCATCCGGAAATGACGGTGAGATAACTCCTGAAAAGAAGTTCCTGAGAAGTAGGTTTCAGGTGGGCCGCAATGCTGGGTAAAAACAAGGAGGAGTTGACGAAATGCATGCTGCAATATTTTCAGCTTCCAGTCAACCGGCAACAGCGATCCACAAGCCACTCACCAAAAGAAATCGGCATTAAACGCATCGGTCTCTTTTTTCGGATAACCAGCGACGGCATACATGAGAGTTGCGACCCAAGCGATCTCCTCTAGCACTCTTGGTAAGTCTTCCTTGTTATATTGCCAGGCATTGAAGTGCTTTAGGATCTGAGAACTGTGTTTCTCTAGCACTGCCCTATACATCAGCTCATCTCCAATACGTTCCTCCCAGGTCATTTTTGGATCACCAAGGAAGCGAGAAAGTACGCTCAACGGGCTAGAGGTAGAACGGTGCGTCTCGTTCTCAGATACCTTCCACCAAGAGGCAGGTATGACTAGATCCGAATCTCCCGGGTGCACAGCGGCCTGGGCAAGTCCTAGGTTTGTAACAACGTAAGTTTAAACAGCACTCACAGGGCTACAAGAATAATACCTTCGGCAATGACTCCGGGAATACCGAATTCATATCCTTGACCACAGTGAATTATGGGATGAAGGACGCCATCCATGAAACGATTCAACATCTGTACTTTCTTGTCACCCTCGGGATAGTTGGCGGCGCTAGAGAAGACGTAGTCTTCGAGAATAGCACTGGGTCCTTTAACTGCTATTTCACCGGTAAAGAACACGAGATAGCCATCATAGTATCTGTGAACACGTCTTATTATCACGGTAACGAAATGTAAAGCGGTGCGTTGCTTACTTTTCGTCACCAAGATGGTCGGTCCAATTATCCTTAGTGACCGGTACCGGGGAAGCAAACGTCGGGCGTTGATACGAGCTCGTCTCGGCGTAGGATGCTTTGATGGTGTCGGCATCCGCGCCAAGGTGCCACAACGCAAGAATACCATGGATGGAGTGGCTTCAAATGGAGGAATCAATGTTAAACCCGACAAGCTGATAATATACGGATCATACTTGTGGAAGCCGTGGTCGTTAAAAAAACAATGCCAGCGTTTGTAGTCATCCTGCAATGCCTCTCGCAGAGCCGCAGTACTTTCTGGGGAAACTCCAGGAGAGGGGATCGAGGCGGGCAAGTCGACGGAGCTGAATGGTTTCGGCTCAGGGAAAAGATCTAACATTCCGTTCTGGATAGACGCAGAAGACATGTCGAAAAGAAGAGACTGAACGCTGAGTATACAAGCTGGCAGTTGTACGCAAAGTCAACCCTCCGCTGGACGCATTTATATACGAAGTGGAATGCCGCCTCTCAGGGTGAAAGAACTGAAAAATAAGCAATAGTCATCAAGATGACGTCGCATTAGAGCTGAGAAACCAAATGACTCAGCTATCCTAATGGTCCTGACGTTGGGCAAGAATTCATTGAGAACTCATTGAATTCGCATCAATTTTCCCATCAGATCAACGTCAAACAGTAACCTCGTGGCACATATCAAGTGCCTACCAGCGCTCCACCCCTTCAATATGTCAATATTCATTTTCTCTACATAATCGCATGTCTTGAGTCCAAACCTTTGCATGCGCCTTCGTGATTTCATGCGGCGGTTCAGCTATGCTATCCGCATGTGTATTGCAAACTTCAAGGAGATCGATTAGGAAATTGACGCGGCAACAGCACTTCTCTGAATTCAGGTGGGTTGTATCAATTTACACGAGTTCAGATCAATACTCATTTGTGTCACTTCAAACGCAGTGGTTTTTACCTTCCGATGTAATCGATAAGCGCTCCACGATTTTGGGGGCAAACGGACGAGAACTCGCGAAGAAATCAGAAAGGACAATGCCAACGGCTATATATAGAGGTCAGCGTCCGCGTCAGGTACGACCAGAAGTTACATAACTCCACCTACGTAGACCCTCCCTCTACACATCTTTCCCGTCCTCTTCGAATGTCGAACATCTTCATGCCGCTCCGCCATGTCCAGTGGCTTTCAAAATCACGTCAGGCGAGGACTCTGCCTCGGCCTCGAAGGTGCCTTCAATTGTGAACTCGAAATAACGTCAGCCGCGCTGGGTGGCCGATTCTGTTGAACGACGGGATCCGGAGAAGTCGCGTCTAGGCGATCATGTTACTAGAAGCTGAGATCGTGGTGAGAGACATTTCACCGTTTTCGATTGCTGATTATCTTACAAAGTCAATCAAGCCTAGCTAGCTCTGTTCCATGTTTCTTCCGGGTCTATTCTCACCCATGGACGGCACTACTAGTACACAGGAACCTCAAGCACGTCGGTGCTAGCAGGGCTAGAGTCATGATGAAATACATGCCTCTTCCGGTCCGCCTTTCCCCCGACGCCTGATCCCATGAGGAAACATATCGGTGAATGCTATTTCATCAGCCACTGCGGCAAGCAATTTTCCCCACAACCTTCGTCAACACGCGCTGACCGTTCACAACGGACCAGGACGAGCGTATGACGCGTGATCTCGCGTCGCTCCATGTTTCTATGGCCGTTGCCAACAAATTCGGTTCTGCTAGGGGACGGTTGTAGATCCAACTCAGACCAGCCTTGTTCAATTTCCCGGGAGCTGATGGTCCATACGGTGATGCAGCAACAGCGTCGCATGACTTCGCCTACGACTACGACTACGAGCATGATTCAGAGTTACGACCCCAATCCCGGAGGCTCTCAGTAGCGGAACTCTGAAATGATGATGCAGTAGTACTACTGTCCTCAACCAGCTCAGCAGAACCGCGTCCAACCACTTCCGGGCTTGTCACTTCAGCGTCGGCACTCGCACTTGTCAATTGTGCTCCCCACCCACATCACTTCCCCAGTATACCTCAGATCACCTGCACAGTACTCACCAGCAACAGCAGCAACTACGAGCGGCGTCGGCCAGGAGGAATTCCCAGGAGCAGACAGAAAATCTACAGCAATACGCCGCCGTATACCATTACCATCATCAATACTATCATACCGATCGGGACAATTCGGAAACAGTAGCGCTGTCTCAACCTTCGCCTATACACCACCCTTCTCATTAGCGTCTCCAACAACCTCACATATCAGCACACGCTCTTCCACCTCCCCTTTCTCCCCTTGACCCAGTGATCCGGAGCAGATGCAGCTTCCTTCGTACCTTACCTAATTTGTTCTTTTTTTCTTTACGTTGGCTTCCATTCCCTTTCACTGTAGTCCTGTCGCATAACCCTCTGATAACTACAATCTTTCTATTCCTTTCAGGAACCAGGAAACAAAGTCGAATACTGGTAAATTTGAGTAGTTCAGTCAAAGTAATATACTGGTACTGCATTCCAATAAACATTAAGTGCGAACATCGAGTCAGGAACACCAGTGTCAAACTGTTCCATTCATGCCCGATTTCTTGGCAAGTCCCCCGTCCCACCTGGTTATTCTCTCAAAAGTGGTAAGAGTATTCACGAACAACTAGCCGCATACTTTGAAACACATGTTTCCACCAACTCTTGACCGCAGTATTCTAGATATGGGCTCAAACGCTCAAAAGGGTAGTTCAGCGAATTCACACAAGTATAAGAGCGTCAAAACGGTGAAAAAATGAGAGAAATTGAGCGAGTGCAGTGATGCTTTACGGTGTGGGTTACTCGTACACATCCCACGTTTCCAGCATCATCGATTGACCTGTCAACTTCTTGATTCCCCGAGTGAATATGGGGGCACTGGTGAGTCGTTGAACACTACCACGAGCGCTTTCGTCCAGTGGGAGAGGTTGGAGAACCACTTGTTGCCTTGCCTCTCCGACTCTCTGCGGAGGAGACAGGACCGGACCCGGGTGGAAATACCGACATAAGCGAAGGAAGAGTGATTGTAACCATTTCTTTTACGTCCTTGCAGGGATGCAGAGAAGACATACCCAGTGCCTAATCTGCAGCGTAGTTGGCTTGATCAATGATCATGCAATCGCAAACATACTCTGACTTTCTCACAGGTGTCACGCGGAGGCATACGAACGCCACACAGTGCTCTTTAAATGACCTCAATCAACGCGCCATTTATACCACTGTCCACCCATGAACCAAAGCATGGACAACGAAACCACTCCCAGGTCAAGGCCACGAACTCATAGCATGATCTATGCCACTCCATCAGGTCGTTTGCTTTATAAAAATTCCTCTTTGACGGCCAGCGCAAAGGAGCGAGTTGACCGTGCCAATGCGCCTTTCAATCAACGCCGCTGTCTTGTACAAAATCTTCCTAACGATTATTCAGTCCAATACTGCCATATGATCGCCAGAAAATACACACGGGATGAAGATTTGGTGTGTTTAATCCTCCCTTCTTCAACGTTTCAGCTGAAAATAAACTGGTTTTCATAGATGACCTTATTGGAGTGGTATTGGAATATGCGTTATAGGGAATTACACCTCAATACCAGACACAACATCTTTTTTGGTGAGTATATTGTTTTTGGTTTATCGCATAATGTCTGAAGCTCTCCAGCGGGGGCGGCACTCCATCTCCACCATGACAATAATGCCTGGGGCCTGTTACCTGATAAGGAATACGTTGATCAATATTATGAAAAGCGGTTTGTCGACAGGAATGAGTTTCCTAAAATTCCGGTATGTATATCAGGGGCTTCCGCTTACAATCGCTTACAACGCATCGATCGTAGCTGCCTGAGGGTGGGTTTAAGTATAAGCTCATCCCACTCGGCGATTCTATGAAAACGTTTCCCATTCTTCGGCAAAATGAACATGGGCAACCACCGAGCGTTGATCAGTATACAATTTACTTGTATCCATTCGATAACATGCCGACATTTCGAACCCACCTCCACCCCAAGTTTGCAATTTACGAGCTCGGCCGCAAGGTTCATACCTTGGTAGCTAAAGACGGAGCTGCTGTCACAAGGGCATTTCGGACATATCGGGACCTAGAACATGTTTATGACGTGTTTGCGAGTTGGTCCCTATCGCAGAAGAATTCGGCCCGGTTTGAAGAATGGAAGAATCAGGACAATACAGAGGGCGATGGGGATGGTCAGTCAGAGTCAAGCTCGAAGACTGGAGCTGATTCTTGGAGAAATGGGGTTAAGCGTAAGCGGATAGAACATGCTGATGAACAAGGGTCGCCCACACCTGCAGGAAGGAACTCAGATGTCATGCAAATGGAAGATTTGTCTTGCAAGAGCCTGTCTCAGGAGACGATGATTGAGCATGAACGTTTTTATGGGAAGGAAGGATGGACACAGGAGAGTTTGTCTGGTTGGATAGCAGATGCTTCCAAGCATGTACCAAGCATGTAACGGCACACGTTTGAGCCTACAAGTGTAATCAATACTTCTTATCCATTATCAAAACTGTTGAATAGTAAAGATCTAGTATGGAAGAGACGACCTCACTAGGCGTGGACGCCGCGAGGCAACATCTAGATGAGCTAGATGATTCAGACCATCACTGGCAAACCCAGAATTTCTCATCGGCGATTCTGGCATCAACCCGCGACTGCAGTCGTGGCTGTGCCCTGCGTCACTTGAACATCAACAACATCACCCAAAGGCTCGGAACGCAATTTCTCAACAACCGCTGACCGGGGTGACTTCAAGCTTCGCAGGATGGGAGTTAGAAACAGCAGGGGGATGTCTGAAATTGAAGGCAACACGATTAACATGAAATGTTTTACTTATTAGTGGGTAAGACGATTTCTCTAGCCCCTTCACTCTCCCCGACCGCGATGCCCGCCCCTTGCTCGCCCAGCAAACTCCATCCTGGGATCCTCCTGTGATCCAGAACCACCCTCCCCAGAGTCACGACCCCAATCCAGGCGACTCCCAGTCATGGAACTCTGTAATGACGATGCAGGAGTACTATTATCCTCAACCCGATCAACAGAATCGCATCCAACCACTTCTGGGCTTGTCTCCTCGGCGTCAGCGCTCGCACTTGTCGACAGCCACTCACCGCTTCCCCAGTATACCCCAGATCATTTGTGCAATACCCCGCCACCGAATGGGACGACGGCAACGTCGTTCATTCTCTCCCTGCCCTCATCCAATCCCCCCACGCCTTTCCGTCAGTCCCCTCTCTTTTCTCACTGTTTCTACCCCCTTACCCATGCCCAGCCCCAGCCCCCAGCACGTCCAGCACCTTCGCAAACAAATGGCCGACATCCTCCACGCCCTCTCCTCCAACTTTACCACCTGTGCATGCGGCTCAAAAGCACGAGACTGTGTCCTCAATCAAATGGCCGCTTTCGTCGAACACGACCGTCTCCTCAACGTCGATCTCGGCCCCCTCATAGGCAAGCAACGGGGCTTTCGAACCCGAGAGCGCGTTCCTTCCTCTAGCGGTATGGCCGGCGTTGAGATGTGTACTCGAAAAGGAAAGGAAGGGAGGGTCACTCTGCTCCCCCTCGTATGCGACGCACCGCTTCGTTTGAAGACGAAGATCGAATGCGCAAGAGGTGGAAGCAGCAGCTCCCTATCGGCTTGGGAATACACACCCCCATCCCAAGCAGTTCCAAAGTCACCCGTGCGTCATTTAGTGAATTTCACGACTCTTACTTATTTTACCTAGCCCGCGATATGCCACCCCCACCACTCCCCACAACGTCCCATCTCATGTCCATCGATGTCGTCTCCCCCTCATCCGACTTTGCCCGCCTATCTGTCGTCTCTGCTACACCGAGTCCGTATCAGCCATGGACGCCTTTCGAGCGCAAGGATCCCATTCCCACGGATACAAAAACGGAAACCGAGGTATCGCCTTTATCCATCTCTCGTTCACGTTCGAGATCGCATTCGCCTTGTCATCGACATGTTTCGCCCACCTCTACTGCCATCATGACGCCCCCATCACCACGAGCCGAGAAATTACCCGGACGGGACTCTTCCGAGCCAGTAATCATTCCAGACTCTCCAGAGCCAGTGGAACTAGTGCAGCCAGTCAAAGACGAGGAAGTCATCCGAGACTCTCCCGAATCACCACCACCTGAACCTGTGGATGAACCCTCATCACCCATGTCTCCTCCTACGCCTACTCCCCCGCCCAATATTAGCCTTTTCAAATTTAAGATAATCTTCTCTTAAGTTTAAGTCTTTTAGTTGTGGGGTTAACCTTTTTAGATTGGATAAATTTTTCTAATAGATTACCTGGTAAAATTTGGGATGCGCTATTAAAAGGAGTTACTACTGTAGCTGGAGGCATAGTTATAGCTGAACGATTTAGAAGAGGAAGTAATGAAGGTTCTAATAGCTATTCTAATGGCAATAATAATTAAGGACCTAAAATGACTTTTCATTTTTCTTCTTCAATTGCTAGAGTCGCAAATTTAGCGGCTAAATTGCTAAAGGCTGCCCTATTTTGGGAGCTGGCATAAATAAAATTATAAACATTGGTAGAATTTATTAGGCAATTATAACTAATTGGTTTTTTGTTTTTAAATATTAAATATGTAAACGACATCAAAACGTCGAAATCTAAATGATTAATGCAACCGAAATTAATTGCTCGAACATGTGAACTAGATTAGAGGTCGCGATGTCATACACATATACAGGAGTACCTCTTAATTCTCTCAAGTATATTTTCCATTCCATGGACATAGGTTCAAGGTAACCAGCCCATGTTACCGCCACAACCAGCATCTCCGTTGGAGGGCAAAGGGACAATAGAGATCGAGGATGAGCTTGAAGAAGGAGAATTACCATCGCTGTCAGACGAAGGCTGGACCGCTTCACCCTCTCCACCCCCATCCAAGCATACATTCATCGACTTGACACTCTCCCCCCCCCTCCACCCGCTTCGGTGTCTCCGCCACCCCCTCCGACGCCCACAGCGCCGAAAGTGAAACTGTCGTTAAAGGACTTTGCCGCGAGGAAAAAGAAGCTAAGGGAGGAAAATCCTGGAAAGGACGAGAGTATCGGGTCACCCATGGTGGAAGCACCAGCCGTTGTGAGCACGCCGATCGAGACTACCAAAGCCAAAACTCCAGACGTACGTCGTTTTCCTTTTTGTGTGTTGCTCAATGACCGATTTCTATTAGCCTCCCAAGTGTTCCACGCATAACGACGCTACCCGCGAAACTACGTTCCGAAATGCGACATACTGGCGCTCCCTCGTCATCCAAACTTCCCTCATCATCCTCGTCTCCGCCGCCAGCCACTGGGGTGTCGTCGACTCCTTCATCGTCATCGATTTCTACGCCCCCAACGTCAATATCGTCGTTGGTCATTGAAAGCACACAACAGAATAGCCTGTGGTCAATCATCGCACAATCGGCACGGGACGATTTAATTGAGGAAAGGTTGAAGAACGCGAGGGAAGAGCGGGAGAGAAAGATAAAGGAGGCACGGGAGAGGAAACTAAGGGAGGAGCGGGAGAAACAGGAGAGGGCAGAGAAGGAAAGAAAGGAGGAAGAGAGGAAAGAGAAAGCAGAGTTGGAGGAACAGAGGCTCATCTTGGCCGCTTTTTTCCGGCGCCCACACGAAGTCAAGTGGGAAAATTTTGCGGAGGAGTTGGAGAAGCAGAAGAAGGAGTTTGTAGGAGAGAGGAAAAAGGTAGAGAAGGAAGGGTGTGCGGAAATAGAGGAGGATTCAAGTGCGCACATTCTTCGATTTCTTTTCGTGATATGAACTCATTTTTCATGTGTAGCAGCCGAAAGACCCAAAGCCAGGCAAGTTGTCCCTGAGAGGCGTGCGGTATCACCACCACGGCTGCCCCTCGTCACTCGTGAAGCCAAGGAGATCGCGCCGAAACGCTCTCCACTGCCGCCTCCAACGCCTATTCCCACCTCCGTTGCCCCACCACCTTCGATTCCTCGTTCCCAATCACCTACCACTCTGACGAATAAACGACCTCTGAACGCTATTCCAACCGCGCCGAATTCGGCTCTGTATGCAGCACTCCCGCCGCCGCCCGTACCCTACAATACCCCTCCGAAATCTGCTCCAACTGCACCACGAGCGTATAGATTGATGTCTGCCTTTTCGAATGCTACGCCTCCGACTGGTCCGAGAGCGTTAGTAGGATCAACGCCGAGATCTTTCTCCTCTTGTGCTGGCACAGCGCCACACGCCTCGACCTCGACGCTGCCTCCATCGGTACCTCCCCCACCACCTCATGCATCCCCTCCGCCTCAACCTCCGCCTCCGACGAACACTTCCCCTCGACGACCTGTATCCCCGCCTATCAACAAGGTCAAGGATGCGAGGCTGGTTGAGAGTGTACGCTCGACGCCGTCCACGAGCTGCGCCAAGGCAAGCACTCGGCCCCATGCCATTAACACAACAAGGATACCCGCCACTCGAAACACATCCAAATCCAATATGCCAAGCTCGTCTACACCGGTTACACCTACAGCTACTCCAACACCGACATCCATTCCTCCGAGTGCCGGTTTACCACCACGTCCTCCTGTTGCTGTTACGACGCCATCGCATCACCTTCATCGAGATCCTCTGAGTAGTATGATGGCTATGGGAATGGGAATCAGCAATAGTAGTAGTAGTAGTAGCAGCGCGAAGCGGTTGGGAAATGATAGGGCGAAATACGAACGGGATGGCGAGAGGTCGCGAAGTAAAGAGAAGGAGAGAGAGAAGGATTGGGATCATTGGGCGCCACGGCCGCGTAGAGATTGGGATTCATGGCCTTGCCGAATGACTGACAAGTATTAGGAAACACGTAATATTGCCTAAAAAAGGGCTGAAAAGAGGTTTCTCACACCAAAACATGCAAAATCCCCGCCATCAACTGTTCTGTTCACGGAGGGTAATATGTGTCACCCCACCAAGTCTACAGGCCGCCGCGAACAGTTCTGTTCACCGCGGGCAGCGTGATGCGTTACTCAGTGACTCTACTTAGCCCGCCGTAGACTACTCTGTTCATTGCGGCAATATATTCCATTTCCTGACATAATTAAATATCACTGCACCACCCACAGCATCCAAGTCTTTCCTTCCTTCCCTCCATCATAGGCACTTTTTTATACAAGGGTAGGGGTCAGAGGTGGGTGCGGGGGTGCCAAGCACGACCAAACAATTGCTATATACAGTACCATAGAGTGCTATGAGACACCTAATATACACAATATGCCGCGGTGAGCGAGTGTCTGCACGGCGGCAGTGACTTGTGACTCGCAAAATGTGACAAATGCCTCCGTGTGCAGTGGTCCTCACGGCGGCATTTATAGCTTATCAGAAGCGTCTTGACAACCCGGTTCCAACGGTGCCCATAGCGTGACGAACCAATGAGCGGTTGACTAGTTACAAGCAATTCTTTGTATTGCTATGATAGTGGGAATACATATCGACAATATGCCGCCGTAGTGGGCATGGCTCACGGCGGCATGTCAATAAACATATTACAAATGGTGTACCAGTAGATAATATAATACAAACAATTGACCATGGACATAAGACATCCCGCTGTAGGGATCACTGTGCATGGTAGATAAGCTTGTAAAGCAATCCAATTGGTGACTGTGCCGCCATGAGGAATGGTGTGCACGGCGGCATATCACACAATGGACATCTGAAAGTGTTATCAACTACCGGTGTTACTGTAAGACAAGTAATTCATAGTGCGAATTGATGATGTGTAGAGAGGATGACAAGTCCTGGAGGACAGTATCAAGCTTGCGCCATAGTCAAGGGGGGTTAGGGGGTTAGGGGGTTAGGGTGATGATGAGTGTGTTAGAATGGTGTGTCAAACAAAAAGACGCAAAATTCTGGGGGACCACCCACAGAACTTTTCGTCTTATATGTAAGACTCATCAGGCGCTCGGAGCAGAGTTTGACACGTACCTTGGTCTGACAGAACCCTAAGAGAAGGGTAGACTGTCATCTTTGACAGCTGTCAGCTGTCAACACGGAGTTTGACAGATGGCATCTGTCAAACTAAGAATAGACTTACCTGGGGTTACCTGGGGTAACCTGTCACGTGCTTGATTACGTAACTGCGAGTTGATCCGAAGTGGCTGTGCTTCCTAAAATAGAACAGAGCGAGAAAAAATAGGTCCAGACCCGTGTCCGTGCCCGCAGGGCAACCCGTTAGGGTTAGGACTTAGGGTTAGGACCTATTTTTTAGAGGATACATGTGGTTAGTATGCTGACCCCTCTCGATTAGGAATTCGAATCGACGTACCGCCGAGTAAATCTATGACCAATATCGAAGACGAACTTTAGGTAAGTCGACGATCCGCCACAGGGTAGAACAACAAGATAACTTAATACCAGGTTGGTCGAAACACGAGAAATCGTGTAAGACACGAAAACAACAACACTACACAAGGCAGCTCTAGTTGTTCCGGAAGCAAGGTTCCTAGTCAGTGTTACCGTACGACCTCACTATTGGTTCTCAGCCCTACTAAGACACCGAGTACTAGGACAGGCCTTTCCCTATTCCCCGAAGGTTTCAGTATATGACCAGCCGTTCTCCGGGCCGTTCGGGTAGATCCCCTCAGAGCGCACGGGGGTGTTTCTGACACATAGGTATAAATACAGATGCCGGACAACTTTCGAGGTCCGTAAGAGTACAACTATACTATCTACGGGTTGGTGTTATAATTTCGACTAAAAATAGAGGTTTTTCATGGTCGGCAAAGCCTCCCTCTTATTTCGTCTACCAAATCCGTATGGTTCGCGGGATCCACATAGTTCTTAAGCCGACCAAGAAATGCGGCACGTATAAGACACACCCCCGAAGGGCTCGTTTTTCCTACGAGAGCAGAGCAAGCGTCAAAGGTACGCGGGAGGTTATGGCCTCCCTCAGATATGCTAGGAATCGTAAAGAACACTAATAGTAGCATTCCAAAGCGTCCTTCACGAAAATACCGGGCAGCGAATTAGAGGTTTTACAGGGGTCGAACTAGTCTCCCTCCTACCATCCGTGCTTCCGTTTCTACGCGAAGTCGGCGACTACGCTTTGTTACTACAAAGGTAGTGCTTCCGTCATTTCCACATCAAACGGATCCCAGTCGCGAACGACTCCTGGGGGCGACGGTTGAGTAAAGTGCGGTGCGAGTACACTCCGTACTTGACGTATGGAGTTAGCCTCATTTCCCGCCTCGGTTGCGTCCGTTATTTCAAGAACGTTGTGTTTCCACATAGTAGTTAAGTCGAATAGATTCTTAGTACGTTTTTTAGAAACTATGACTTTTTTACCGAGAAGCGAAGTCTTATCTAATCTAACGTACGGACCAGCGTTACCGTTGCCGCCGAAGAACGAGTGAACCTCAAAGAGATCACCGTCACGACGGTCGGCGTTGGAATACCGGGGTACTAGACTAGTTTCTGGAAAACGAAGAGTATATCAAACTTTCGTCTCCAATGGAAAAGTGCTCTAGAGCACTGTACCATCCTTGCTTCATACGTTCTTCAAGTTGGTGAGCGTTAATATAGTCCCAAGCCGGGTTATACTCGCTTTTAAGCACAAGCACTTCAGCCCGTGCCACCGGTTCTTCTCTAAGTCGAGATGCCCAGCGTGCTTTGTAGTTTTGTTTAAACCACGAGTTTATAACACCAGGAGGATAGCCTCTAGCAATGTAGATGCAAGCTACTTCTTTGCACGACTCCACGAATGTGGGGAACGTGCTGCTAAGAGTAGCCATCCTCGATAATTCGCCCAGAAAAGTCCCCCGTTTAACGTACGTGGGGTGGGCAGATATCCAAGGGATACGCTCGAAATGGTTAAGCGGTTTCCTGTAAGGTTTCCATTGAAGCCTGTCTTCTGAATCGAAGTAGACAATCAAGTCCAGGAAAATCATATGTGAGCTGGAGCTCGACCATTCCAATGTGCAACCATCAAAGACTAATTCATTCATGAATTCTTTCGCATGTTCTGCCGTTTCGGCGTATACAAGTGCGAAAGTGTCATCGATGTAACGGGTATAAAATCCCATATGTATACTATTCATCTTATCCCATTTACTTTCAAAGTAATGGCCAAACAGGTTAGCTAAGTCGGGGCTACTCGCGACACCCATAGCTAGTCCTTGTTTCTGACGATAGTATTTTCCTCCATGTTGCATAAGGAGGTCTGAATCCGCCGCACGCATACAACGCTTAAGAAGTCGTTGAAAGATGCTATGCCTATGAATATCGTGCTTATTCTCACCGTTCTGGGACCATTCGGACCAGAGATCATACGCAATAGTATGCGCTTGTTCAACAGGGACGTGTGGGTAGAAAGCTACCACGTCACCTGAGACGATGTGAAGTTTGCACCATTTACCGTTAATCCAGCGATAACGGGGCAGGTTCAGTTTGCTCAATTTTAACACCAGTTGCTTCGTTCCGATGCAAATGTAAGGTGACGCTTCTACGAGAGGCTTGAGACTTTTAGATACGAACTTAGCAGCTGTTCCTTGTACTACAGAGTGGCACGGTACGATTGGCCTTCCTTTAAACGGATTCTTGTGAATCTTAGGAATAGCGTAGAAGATAGGAATGACGGCTTTAGAATAATCCGCACGTACA
>NW_006267372.1:0-2259 GCF_000300575.1 Agaricus bisporus var. bisporus H97
GATTACCCCTACCCCCTAACCCCCCGTCGCACAGCGTTATATTGTAGCTCGGACTCCTATTGTAGTTTTAGAGTCTTTGCGTTACCGGGCTACAATACATGAAATTGAATGCTCTCTGCCGCGTGAAATTGGACTCCATCTAAGTGTGGGATTTAAATATATGCTCCCCACTAAATTTAATACAGATTTAATCTGGAAAGCCTGGGACGATTTCGTCGATCGTCTCCGCTGGTCCTGTTTTTGGAAAGCCCAGGCACAAGATGGTGTAGAAGACGACTTCGATCCAGACTATTATGTCCGGCCTATATCGCGCAAGCGATGCGGACCTTTAGATTGGGCATTCGAGCACGGCATCAAATGTGGTGGTAGGGCTATCGTTTCGATGGTCTCTCAGATACCTACTGATGTCCAGACTGGCGGGTCCTCTATTATTAGAACGCCTTCGCCCCCGGTCTCCGTGCTCAAGAGCTATTTGACGTCTCACGAGCTTGTCGTCTTAGCCACAGATAAAAACTTAGGTTGCGCTGTTGCCCCGCGTTCCTGGATCGTAGATAAAACTTACTCGCTCCTCAACTCTGAACTAGATTACGTTGAGCTTGACTTACAAGATGTTCTTTCCATCTTACGTCAGAAGATTAGAGTAATGACTGAATTAAGTCAATGGGCGTCCGCTAAGGATGTCCAACCACAACTTCCCGACTATTTTATGAGTCAGCTGTCGGAAGACGAAGATGATCTCTTACGTCATATCCCAAGGTTCTATGTGATACCAAAAATACACAAGACGCCGACGGCTGCCAGGCCAATTATACCGTGTCACTCAGTAGTTCAAGGACCTGCAGGGAAGTTTGTATCAAAAATGTTAAGGCCGGTGATTGAATCGGCTCCGTACGTTATACACGGAACAAAGGACCTTAGTCTAAAACTTAACAAATTATCGCTTCCGTACGTAAAGTTAGATAACGGAGTGCTGAAACGTTTATATATTGTTTCCGGTGACGTCGTCGCCTTCTATCCCAATGTGAATGTACCGCTTGCACATGATTGTGCCTTAGCCGCTCTCGCTCACTGGTTTAGTTTACAGGAAAACATTAGCGTAGACAAAGCGGGTGAATATTTACACCTGTTTAGGGAATGTCTATCAGCAGCGGACGATAATCTTTTATGTCAGTTTGACGGGAAATATTTCAAACAGAAACGTGGTCTTGCCATGGGGGTAGCTAGTAGCCCCGATCTGGCAAACCTTTACGGGGTTTGGCACGAATTAAGATCTGAAGTATTACAATCTCCCGATGTAGCGTTCTACGGACGCTACATTGATGACGTCCTTGCGTTGGTCTATGCTACAAGCGAAACCAACGCTATTAATCTACTTAGAGAGGGCGTTACATTCACAGACTGTACATTAACGTGGTCGGCGTCTAACCAATTTATGCCGTTTCTGGATATGACACTCTACTTCGATAAGAGTAAGCGACTTCAATGGAAGCCGTACCGGAAACCGTTGAACCACTTTGAACGGATACCCTGGATCAGTTCTCACCCTTTGTATGTCAAAAAAGGCACATTCATTGGTGAGCTGAGCCGGATGGCTACGCTTAGCTCGCAATTTGACGATTTTGCGGATGCGTGTAAAGAAGTTGCGGACATTTACATCGCACGTGGCTATCCTCCTATGTTAATCGCCTCTTGGTTAAAACAAAATTACCAAACACGGTGGGATACGAGATTACGAGAGAACTCGCCGCCACGGGCTGACGTGCTTGTGCTAAAAAGCGAATATAACATATCCTGGGACTTTTTTAACGTTCGAAAACTAGAAGAACAGATGAAGAACGGGTGGTTGGAGGCGCTTCGCGTCTCGACCTTCGGCCGAGCCGATACGATCAAAGATCTACATCCGGCCGTGTCGAAAACCAAGTTTAGGAATGTCGTACTATCTAACCTCCGCCAGAACGGTGGTGCTCTGCCTCCGGGCTCGGAGTATCATCCTACTATGGTAGGGGAAGGTGCGTATGGCCAATTCTACAGACTTGACAAACTCGGACTTCTCGATCGTCAATTCCTAGTGTCTAAAAAGAGGACTACGGAAATCATAGATCTTGCCGCCGCATGGCGCAAATCTGTTTTGATGCGTCACGACCGCCAAGTAGTGAAAGGTCCTTCATCGTAAAGATGATGCCGACCGGGGATCCATCCCATCAAACTACCTTGGGACATGTGGCTAAACATTTGAATACATTCCTGTAATAGAGATCT